>NW_028279378.1:0-122103 GCF_059751315.1 Micrasema longulum | reverse complement strand
TATGGTGTTATGTTACGTCTTAACATAGTGAAATAATAAGACTAGTATTTTTATCCTTATTCTATATTATGCCTGGGTGTAAGTTTATACCAGGTTAACAAGTAGGGCCCGCATGATTCACTAAAGTAACTGACCTCTAACAATACTTTCTTTATCTTCTTCCAAATCTGCTCCTATGTGGAGCGTGTGAACAGCGCCACTACTTTTGCTTTCTTCCACGTCAATTCTGCGTCTCTTAGTTCCACCGAATAAAGCCGAATAGATCCTCAATGCTATTTTTATCGCGCTAACTCCCTAAGAGATAAAGGCCTGGTAACACCACCACTACTCATGTTGGTACCCTTAAATAACATATTTTTAGTACTACTTATGATATATTCCTTCATTAAACTACCTTCAAACCCACTACTTCCTATGATGATGAATTATTGTAAGATGAAAACTTTGTCACAAGTGACAAATATCAACGTTTTAATTTCATGATTATACTTTAACAACACATCGTTACTCTTTAATAATGTGGTAAAATACCTTAACATTATGATAAAACCAGGGTCTGCGGTAGTATTGTGTATCTACCTTTTCTCAGTCAGTTGGCCAAATGTCGAGGCTGAAAAAGGTTCCGTTTGGCTGAGGTTGATTTTTTGTGACTGCTGATGTCAAAATTTGCAGCCTCGTCGATTTTTTTATGGATCAAGCGCCCAGCCATTTAGTTTTGCATTTTGCTCAGGAAAACTGGCACAGAAACTCTTGAAATGTTAACAACGGCCTACAAAAATGATGTTACGGATAAAACTCAATTGTTTGAGTGATTTTCCAGTTTTAAAAGAAGAGACATGTCTGTTTCTGACAAAATCCGTTCTGATGATGATAACGAAACACTTGAATGATGAAATGTTTCTGCTCCAGAGATTGCCCAACTTTTGCAGTTGATACCCTTTTATTTCAATCACTGATCATATAAAGCAATCAACATGATCTGTATCTCAATTGTCTCATCTACTTCACTATCTGTTTGCAGTTCCGATTCCCTCCTTCAATCCTTCACAAAACTTAACATCGTACCAATTAAGAAAAAAAAATATTCAGAGCTTTCCAAATGATAGAAAACATCATTCACACAGATCATTTTTTTAGGAAGAAAACCATTATTTTTCTTTTGGTATGGATTCCTATTCACACTTAAAGCAGAACCCAGAAAGAACAATTGATAGGAATGGAAATGCCGGAAATTTTCAATAATGACATACACACCAAACAAGTTAGAAGTTCAGGAAAAAGTGAGAAAACGAAAGGCCAAATAAGTAAAAATATATTTGCTTAGTATTGAACAAAATATTAATCCTAAAAAGATAGCTCCAAGAAGAGTAAAAAACAAGATCTGAAAATATTTAAGTAAACAAGACGAAGAATATCTAAATATTTGATTTGTATTGAGACGTTTATGAAACAGTAAGACAAATGAAAAATACGTCCAGTGTCAAGGGTGCGAACTACGGTCTCACGTTGTTTGTACTAATAATTTATTGAGGTACGTTTGTCGCAATTGTTTATTTGATTATTTGATTTCATAAATGTTGTTTCTACAATACCTATGTTTTGCGAAATTGTTTATTCATTTTATTACGATAAAGAATTACTAAATAATATCATTCTATATCATAAAGCCAATCAATTAGGGCTGTCATAAGCTTGTTTATGGCTTAAAATAAATCAATTATAATTATAAATATAATGGCGTTTTTTGTATTATTTCGATTTTCTTACCAAGTAACAATAATTCCTAAAACTTGTCACAACCATTCCTAGAGGACGTGATGGTTGTAATAAATATCGTCCTTCGCATTATTAGATTTTTTCAAAAAACTTTTTTTTTTTTTTAAATCAGACATATGGAGGACGAACTGATAAACGTGTGATTCTTTTAAGAAATAGAAATGAAAACGGTAAGCAAACGATAGGTATGAAAATAAAATTGAAAATTGTAACTCTCAACCTTGGTCAAATACAGTTATTCTAAAGATTTAAAAAATAAGGATGTTTTAGAATATAAGTTCGGTTTCTTTTGGGTACTCCCACGTTTATATTTATTTAAAATCGCGTCTCTCCATGTACTGTACAAATATGGGCTTCAACCTCAGAGTAATAATGCGTAACCTAGAGAGAAGCTTTATTACTATGTTTCATAGAACGTAAGCGATGTTGGTTTGTTGGTTAGCAACCGATTAGTGGCAATTTTGTTTTATTGGACAACATAAACATAACGGTTTGATTGGATGCTTTTGTAGCTGTGCTTGGCTTTGTTTGTAAATAACTTGGACATTTACGTAATAAAAAATAAAAATTGACTATGGTCAATTGTAGTATGTTTGGTTACAGCAGTAGGAGCGTCAAAGGTGTTCAAGGAGTCAGTTTTCACACGTAATTGATTCCGAATATTTTCCCATAATTTTTGGCATTTATTGTCCCGACACGTGTATTATGTTCCTAAAAAACTTTTTTAATATCAACATATTTACTTCAAATACTATTTTTTCTCAATTTAGGGGATAAATTTGTGAATTAAAGTATGCTTACTGTTGATAATGACAGTTGATAATGACAGTTGATTATAAGGAATATATCAGGGCCGCACTAGGCATCCATATAAAGTTTGAGTTTTTATCGAGGAGCGACCGATTAAAATTTAAATAAAAAAAGCAACGTTAACCTTGTAATTGCAATTAAAACGACGTGTCCAAATTTCAGGCCACTATGACATGCCATTTCGGAGATGTAACGGACAAACAAATCAACTCAGCATAGGACTTTGGTTCAATGTAGTTGGGATTTATGTCTCAATTAATATAACAATGTAAATAAAATAAATAAAAAAATAAACACAAACAATTTTTTTCAGTTTTATAAAATAAATGTAGGCGAATTGTAAAAAAATAGATTGGAATAACCCTGCAATGATAAATACACAGAAACATACTTAAAAGTAAGTACAATGCAAATTAATATCTATTTGGCTTTTCTCGACCTAAGTACGGCCCATTTTTTGCTGCGAACTATAGCTAACTTTATACCCAATAGTCACAGAATAATTTTCCTACGTTTAGGCTCCTCTTAAGGTTACGCACTATAACTCTGAGGTTTCAACACATTATGATACACCTTTCTATTGCAAAAATAAAAATTTTGCCGCACAAATAATGATTTCCGGGCTACCGATAATTCCATAATATATATTTCCCAAAGGGTGCCTACATAATGTATGTGTTTGAATGAAGTGCTTCTTTTACTTTCATTTTGGTGAAATAATAATATGTTACTGCTTTTGGAGAAGTCCATTAGCGATAAATAATTTCGCATTCTTTCGGAACCTCCCATAAATAAGTGAAATCGTTTATGGTACGACTCTTTTAACGGTTTTATGAAAGAGCGTTATTTTCAAGTGCTGAACACTCTAAAGCTTCTTTAGAGCTTAGTTTTAATAGAAAACCTACATTTAATCTCAATACAAGA
Source organism: Micrasema longulum (assembly GCF_059751315.1). Taxonomy (NCBI): domain Eukaryota; kingdom Metazoa; phylum Arthropoda; class Insecta; order Trichoptera; family Brachycentridae; genus Micrasema; species Micrasema longulum. The sequence goes on along the minus strand of NW_028279378.1, from coordinate 118,593 downwards.
GCGTTTTAAAATGAAACCCGTTTTAAAAATCAAAATATTAAAAATCAAATCGTTAACAATCATCTATGCTTTTTTTTCTTCCTCTTTTTTGTCAGGATTTTACTTTTTTTGTAAGTAATGAATGGTATTTATAATTCACCTTAAAACAATGTTAAAAAACCACCAACAATGGAAGAAAATGAAGAAAGTAAGTTGCATTCGTATTTTTTTCCATCGCAGCGCTGCAATCGCCATTTGATGTATGCGTGACCTATTGAGAAAGAGTTGACGTCATTATGAGTTAGCTGTTTGTTGTGTACACTTCATGGTGCTTGTTTGAAATACAAAATAAAATTTAAAATCCCACCGCTTGTGAGATACGGTCCTTAATTTGTTTCCTTAAATCAAACGCATGCATTTTTTTATTGCATTAAAAAAAATTGTTTTGTTGTGTAATTTTGGGAAAAAATAATTTTACTAATCCAAATGTCATAAAAAGTAAATGATGCAAATGTACATCATATTAAAATTAAAATTATTGAATTCGATATTTTTATCATAAAGCAAATGTTTATGTCTGAACTCTAACGTTTTTTCTAAACGTTTTTGTTTTATTTTGCTTTTGAAAAGATAAACAAAACTAATCAATAAACTTTGTAAGACTTTTGTTTTTCAACGAGTTGTAAATAACTCACTATTAGAAAATGGAAATCAAGTTGAGGTAGAGTGGGGTTCGAACTCGGGCCTCTGATGCTTGAGTTCTCAACACTAGCCACGGGACCACAACCCAATTTTGTTTTTATTTTATTTTATTTCCCGCCAAACTGCAAAAGTGAGTTTTTTTCAGGGATTTCTTTCCTTAAATATTTTGGTAACACAATATAATAATGTTTACATAAAAAAAAAAAAAATCAATAAAATAAAAGTTAAAAAAAATGAAATACAAGTACATCAAGTCTTTTTTGCTAACGAAATATACAAAAATAATAAAAAAAACACTTTTTTCAACACTGTTTTTAATTGTTTAGTTTCCTTTTTTTTTACTCACTAAATTTATAATTTAAGAAAAAGATTTTTAAAAGAAAGTTTACATAATTTTTATTAATATCACTATTCTTTATTTCGTCCGGGAGTCTATTTAATTTACTAAGATTAGTGTTGAACAGATTCGCGCAGTGGCATAGTAAATTTAAGAACGTCGAAAGATTATATTTTCCGGTCTCTATGAAATTTTCCCAAATTTCAACATCACTTCTTCACGAAATTGGTCATGCGAGACTGAATTTTTGAAAACTTCGTGCTCGTTTTGTGCCGAAAACTTTTACTGAGGCTTTTAAATTTGAAACTTTTTTTTTTATTATTATTTGAAAACACAAAAATCATATCGCAGGCACAGGCGGCATTTAAAAAAAAAAACGAAAGCCAAAGCTTGTGCCGCTATGACGAGTGCCAACAAAATTATGGGAGTTACGTAGGTAATATTTGATGTTTTTTTCATAATACTTTTTTCCCTAAAATCACTGATTTGTAAAACCTGTTAAATAGAACATACGTTTTGGATAAACCCTTTATTAAATAGAATTAAAAATATTTTTTCTCTAAGTAGTTTGAAGGTAAAATTAAATTGAAAAGTAAAGAAAATTAAAATCATATTCTAAACTGTAACTAAGTGGTTAATTTTTACATAATTAAAATAAAAATAATAACCCTTTTTTACCACTTACTATTTATTTAATTACCAACCGGTTCATGTAGTCACATGTCTTAGATTAAATAGTTGTAAAATACTGTTAAAATAAAAAAAATATAAACTCATTTCCATATCATGTTTTCATAAAAGCCCGCGTTTTTAGTTTTTTATTCAGGTCAGTAATTGATTAAAAAAATTGTGTGTATAAAATTAATGCTTTTATTTTAACCAAATGTGAAAAGTGCCTTTTGCAAAAACACAAAGTCAATGATAATAGAATCACTCATCCTGCTCGTTTGCGATTGATTATAATACAAATCCAATTTTAATAATACAAGCATTGACAAAAAAGCAATTAAAAAATAAAAGTAAATTGTTAAAAAAAAAAAAACTTTTTTAACAACTTAAACCTATGAAAAAGTTGTGTGATAGTTTATGCTTTTGAAATCAATAAAACCTTATTTAATTTTTATTGTAAAAATACAAAAGAAGACGTTTTTATAACGTTACGAATTCTGCTAATGTTTATTGCCTATCATTAATGTCATTTTATTAGGTTAATGTTATTTTATTGTATAAAAACTTCAATATTTTCAAGAAAAAGTTTTGTCTTGACATATTCAGTGAAATTTATGACTTTTTCGTTTGTTTGTTTTAATGGCGTAATTTGAAGTTTTGAAAGTAAAAATATGTTTATTGACTTCCATATTTCTGTCTTTATGTTGGTCTTAATTGTATTATGATTATACGTTATGCGAAATTTTCTCCTAAAGTTATGGACCGTGACATCTTGAATCATCCGCTATCGAAATGCTAAAAGTAGTAGGTTTCTCCATCCCTAGTTCTTAATCTTACTATTACTTCTACCTATCCATCCTATATATCCTAGCACACATTTGTTGCTTCTTCCACGTTTATACATCTTGTCATACACGCCCTTTGGTTCTGCCTGCTTTCGACATGGCCATACTTAAGGTTTTGGCTTACTTGATCATGCCACGTCTTCCTTGGTTGTTCTCGTCTCACGTTACTGCTTATTTTTGCCTTGTTTTACCATTTTTTGTTGTCTATTCGTTCTACATGACCGACCATTTTAAAGGCTCTTGCCTAATCTTATTATACCCGACTCAGATTTAATCATTCGTAACCCTGTCATACATTGAGTTCCCATACATTCGTATAAGAGATCGCATTTCAACCCGTTCGCTCGGCTTTTATCCTTCTTCTGCCAGTTCGATGTTTCACTTCCATACATAGCTGTTGGGACTTTAGTCCCAACACCTATGTATGGAAGTGTGAACTCCGTTGTGAACTGCTAGTTTAATTTCGATTGGCATATTTTTGTTTTTGTTTGAAACATTCATTGCTTACATTTATTATGCAGTCAGTAACCTCATTTCCCCTTTCAAATACCATCACTTTTGACTTACTTTTGTTCATCACCAATTCGCTTTCCAGGCATACATCACACATTCTAGAGACTATTTGTTGCAAATCCTCGTTGCTGCTTGCTAACAGAACTGCATCATCAATTTACAACAAGCAGCGTACTGAAAAAATATCAATTTTTGCTCCAATACCCATACATTCTATCTCTTTCGTACAATTGTCCATGTATAGATTTAACAACCATTACACATCCCTATTTCACGCCTTTTGAGATTGCAAACCAAGATGTAAATCCCCCATTAACTCTTACACACGCTGAAATTTCCCCATAGAGAGATGATACTGTACGTATAAGATATTGTTTACTCCATACTTTTCCACCACGCCCCACAAATCAACAAATGCGCAGAATAGTTTCTGACTCAAAAATGGAAATCAGTGCTCCTTCTCAGTCAATGCTTCTTCTCAAAAATGGAGGTCATTGCCATGTAAGCTTCTAACGTCACTTTGATCGGTGTGGATCCATTGCAATGTATTGTAATTTGTAATTTTTTAACACATTGAGTTGATACTGTACAGAATGGTATATAAAGTGATAAATAAATAGTAATGAAGTATGAATTTTTAACCCTTAAAAGTTGTTCGGATCATCTAAAAATAATATTAAAAGTAAACAACCCTACCTGAGAATATTAAAACGATAACATGCACATAATTATTAATTTATTCCAGTGTATGCTTCCTGTGTAATATTGTCAAAGTCAAGCGTTATTATTTCGCTCTCCAACAGTAAAATAAATTAATTTTAAAGTGAATGTTAGAAATAATTCGCATGGAACTCCTGTTTGCAAATGAGAGATACGATATTTAATAATCTGCAGTTAAACTTAACGACTCCATTAATTTAACTGAAAACGTTACGGAAGATTAAGCAACCATTCCCCAACAAGGATGTCGTGAATATCGAGAATTTTTTCCAAATTTTGAGGGTATCTCTAGAATTCTCGTAACTTGCAAATTATCTTATTACGTAAAGCCTTGAAGAAAATGTGGGCGAGACGAAGTATCAGTGGTGACTTAATCTGAAAAAGTTTTCATAGGTAGATCTAACTGTCTCAATTTTTATTAAACCAAATAAAGATTACTTTCGACCTCTTTTTATTTTTTTGCGATGTCATTGGGAATCAATTCTAGAACAACCGTGCGTGAGGCAATTGTCTTCGCCGAGACTATTTTTATGTTTACTATTACGATAACTTATAAAGGGAAATTTTCGTAATGTAATACCTCAAGAGCGCTTTACATAGCAATTCTATAAATATCGATTTTAATTAGACTAACGCATAAGTTTTTTTTTTAGTAAATCAGTTTATTTTGTCATTGCAAGCTACATATTCATTTAGGGGATTAGACTACCTTATGCTATGTGTGTACTTAAACTACGACTACCTTATGGTTTATCTCACTCAATCATACCTAATCAAGGATTGTATTAAAATATAGTGAACTGTTTTCGTATGAGGATTATTATATTTTAATTGGACTTGCCAGAAGTTTAGTTGCATAGGTGGCGTGTATCAAATATAAGATTCACTTACATATTATGTAACGTTTTATTTATTAATTGTATGACTTAATTAACTATGACTTTAGTTTGAATTTAATAAACAAGAAATGTAAACAATATTAATTGAATCTTGCCGTGTTATTAAACGTGAATAAAATTTATGCTTGTGTTAAATGTACTTAACTTTGACGTGTTTTATAACTGGCAACACCGTAGAACGAAGAGTCTGATTTTGGTTTATGTTTTGCAGCAGCTGGTGATATTTATTTATACTTTTACATTGTTTGTATTCTTTTTTTATAGATAATAATGTTCCCTTACTGGGGTGTCCCGTGCCGAGGGAAACATTTTACAAAATGTGAAACATGCCTAAGATTAGCTATTAAACAAAGTTAACATAATAATGACAATAAAAAAACGTAATTAATTCAATTATCATTAACATAATAAACAATAAAAAAACTAAAAAAATCATAAAAAAAATAACCAATTTATATAGACCGATAAAACAAATTTCATAAACAGTACGTTCATTTACTTATATGGCTTGATTTACTCATCGATCCGTGTTCAACCCACCTCCACTATCCATTTCATAATAGCAATTTTATATTGTAAGAACTTACTAATTGTCCTTTTGGATAATGGAAGTAGATTGTACACTTTAACTGAGTAAAGGGCCAATCCTCTTTGACCGAAAGTTGTATTTATTTTTTTACAGTATCAGGGTGGAGTATCTAGTAACTCTTGTATTTGTAATGGAAGGTAGAGAATAATGTCTACGTGCGTTAAGTAACAAAGTTTTTACATAAAGTTGTTTTATAGATTTAAAATTTTATTTTATTTTCAAATATATCGAGGGAGTTAGTTTTGATTGGGACTCTTCAGATAATTTTTATTAAAGCTTTTTGTGCAATTATTATTTGCTTGATCAGTGTGTCATTTGCACATCCCCATCCAATTATCCAAAACTGATTGAGTAATTTCGTATGTTTTTTATATACAGAGCTATCATTTTATGTTGACAGTCTCCATAAAACATTCATTATTAAGTTGTTATAACAAATAAAAAAAGATGAATACATAATAATCACCTACAAACACTTCGGCGTAATATACGAGTCAGCGTTATTTACTGATAATATGTTTTTTCGTAAATTCATAAATATTTTTTATTTATTTAAATGCTTAATGTACATATACAGATTATATTCATTTCATTTCAGGGCATTTTTTTTTCAATTATTTTTATTATTATCATTTTAGATAACCTATTTAGCGCCATTTTAAAAATAAAAATAAATCAATAGCGTTTTACAAAGTAATTTTAAAGATAAAAATTTGTAATTTCAGTAAAACAATTTATTTTGTTACAACTTGCTACAGATTTAATTTAATGATTTTGATAAGAAGTGGGTTTTAAGTTTTTTTCGAAACATCACTTCGCTCTCATAGTTTCACACTTCTGCTGGGAGAGCATTCCGCGCCATAAGGCCTGCAACCGCAAAAGCGCGATCACAGAATTTAGTGCGCTGTTTGTGAAGAGGTATAATAACTTTCCTCTTGCCGTTACATAGCTGATCCAAGCGTTTCAGCCAAAATTTTAGGGCTGTCCAATACTGAATTGACAATTTTAAATAGAACTAATAAATCATTAATAGTTCTCCAGTCCCTTAATTTAATCAAATTTAATATAAATAATAAATAATCATAGTTACGAAATTCATTACGTATTCCTAATTTAAAATTAACATATCTCAAAAACTTATTCTGAACTTTTTCTATGGTAATTTGGTGAGAGGCATAATAAGGGCTCCATATTGTAGAATTATACCATATCCAAGATGCTTCTCACCAAGAAGGTGTATAAAAATTTTAAAGTGTTTATATTTTTCAAGTCCTTAGATATGCGCAAAATAAACCCAAGCGTCTTCAAATATCTACTACTAATATCATTAATGTGACTGATAAAATACAATTTCTGATCAAAAATCACACCCAAATCCCGCATCTTAGTAACTGAATCAAATGCAGTGTTACCGATTAAGAAATCAAATAAAATAGGATTTTTTATCCTGAAAAATCTCATGAAATGGCATTTTTATCATATGCAATTAAAGGTTGTTAATATAACACCATACAGATAACTTATCTAAATTATTTTGCAATATATCACAATCATCAACATTGTTAATAGTCTTAAAAATCTTCATGTCATCTGCAAACAATAATACTTCGACTCCTTCAATTATGTCAACTATATCATTTATAAATATTAAAAATAATAATGGGCCCAGGTGTGATCCCTGTGGAACCGCGCTAGTAGCAAGAAAAGGATTTGACAAAGAATCACACATTTTCACTGTAAATGTTCTCTCAGTCAAATAATTTTTAAACCAACACAGCATTGGACCGCTTACACCAAACATTGATAATTTTTGCATTAGAATCTTATGATCCACCTTATCAAATGCCTTACTGAAATCTGTATATACAGAATCTACTTGCTTCTGCAATAAAAACGATTTAGAAATATAGTCTTCATATAAAATTAAGTTAGAGAGAGTCGATTTTGACGACATGAATGACACTTATACATAAGCCAACAGAGTTGTTTTCTACTCTTTGCAAAAATCGTAGCCAGTGTAATTCCTAAAGTAGAAGAGTGATATGACTGAACTTAGAGATTCCAAAAATAATACTCACTGCGGCATTAAATACAGACTGTAGACGAGTCATTTCAAATAACCCAAACAAAAATAATCTACTTTCAATGAAATAATTTAAATGCATAAGGTTTTAATTACAAACTTGGAATAAAGTCACGCTTAGGCAAAGTAGTAAAATAAGAATAGAAATTTATTTTATTGGAAACACTTTTGAAATTTTTACCTTATGAGACTGTTATATTATAACTAAACTATTTTTAGGTATTCTGAATTACCTATCATCAGGTGTAAATATAAACTGCGTTTTAATATATTAAACTCTTATTTGGTAAAAATTACAAAGTGTTTAATTTTAAACAAATTCAAAATGTTTTTTCCACAAAGTAAAAGCTGAAACAAAAAATAATACAGATATGGAAATATCAAGCTGATTCTACCATTGTTATAAATATGGTATTTCCGTCCTTGTTCTACCACGATGCCGAGGCGTAATTTTACACCGGGCCTAGTGATTTTATGAGAAAGTATTATTTTTTAAATTTATTACCTAATTTATTTAAAATAAAACAATTTGTAAATTTACCACACAAGCGTAAATTGTAAATTGTTCATCGTGGAAATCTTGTGTGGTAAATTTACAAAGTGTTTTATTTTAAATAAATTCAAAATGTTTTTCCACAAAATAAATGATGAAACAATAAATAATTTAACTCGCAATATTATAAACGTATTATGTATATTTTTGTGGAGACTTTGTAGTTAATAACATTGATACAAAGTATCAATCAAATTTCTTGTTTTGGTTTTATCTATATCTTTATTGACCAACAATCGTTTTCGCTAAAGTAGCTATCTTTAATATCCGAGTTTTAAAAAACAATAAATAAATCAAACATATCTATGGAGTTTGATGAATACTTTGTATTCTGGAATGGGGACCCAAAACTGGCAGAACATGTGTCAGTTGGCCTAAGGCAAGTTGGTCTAATGACATAGGACGGTCTAATGACATTGCAAGAGGTGGTTGGACGCGGTTGGCTAAGGATAGGGAGGTGCGGAGGTCTAAGGGGGAGGTTTATGTTTACTATTGGATACGATTTTTTCGACAAAAATTTTCACTATCATATTACAACAGATGTTTATAGATTAGATAAAGGAATATGGACTTTTGACCATTCATTATATTATTGTTTTGCTTTATAAATATGTTTGCATTGTACTTTTTGAAATTGTCTTTTTGGTAAATGTATATCTTATAAGTCAACTTTGATTGTAAGTATAAGATTGTATAACTTTGTTTTCTGTTAAAATGTGTTTTAAATAAATAAATAAAAAAATATTGATGTGGGCCAGTGAATGTTACGCAGTGCGTCAAGTGGCCACTTAAACCAGCCAATGATAGGTCACAGGCCTGTAGATGCCTAGACTTTATTACCTTCTCTAAAATGTTCTTCATCTCTTTTGTAATATGTTCAAAATAGTATATTTAATGGAAAAGCAAACACAACATGTTATAGAAAAAAAATATTTTTTTAAAAATTACGAATCTTAACCATTTTGTTTTGTTTGTGTTAATTTTTAAATTTGGAATTTATTTTCCCAGTACGAAATATTTATCATTCATAGCCACCACTGGTTTATATATTTGTGAAGTAATGACGTTTATTCGTTCTTAACTCTAAGAAAAGTAGTATAGGGGAATTTAAGGCATGTGACTTTAAAAGATAAATTCATATATGAGTAAAAACCGTGTTGTATATTTGAAAGCGTGAAAATTTCATTTTGCTTCCTTCCAGCTTACATAATACAGAAAACATTATATTATTTTCACATCCGAGAGTACAAAACAACTTTAATATATAAAACTCTCAGTATCAAAGATGGCCAAACAATCCCATACCCATTGTCGATAAAATTTCAAAAGTCTGTAATAATAGCACTATTTAATTGAAATATTTACATAAAATAATTTTTCAATTGATAATACTTGGTGCCATTAACACATTGAACAATGAATTTAAAGGTGAACACATAGAATTAAGAACAGTCCAGAAGGAGCGTAGAATCATATTTGAATACATCGGACTGTGTCCGAAAATTCCCCCGCTGTGCCCCACTTTCACCGCGCGCATTCGTGATGTCGCTGCGCAATGTTGCAAGACGGGAAAAAATATAATCATAACACAAATGTAGGGTAAAAAAATCAATCTATTAATTTCTCTAAAATTTTATTGTGCACGCGGAAATATTGATTAACACAACAGAGTAGATAAGTTAAGGGTCATTTAATAAGAGAAATTAAATAATTGAACTTAGAATTTAAAATAAAAAACAAGTTTTATTTTACATAAAACGGATATTTTTATATCATGTTAAATAATATTAGGTGTTTTTAAGATAAGGTCAGTCAAATGTCCACCACAGAATTGTTTAATCCAAGGTCCAATTTTCATTAGTTCTCTCATTAGATGAACAAAGTAGGGTAAAAAAAATACTACCGTGGCAACACTAACAAAATATCAATTTTGATTTCTTCGACAATCTGACAGATGGAATAATAATTTAATTTTTAAGTAATGCATTTGCTACTTACACATTAATTTGCTAATAACACATGAAATGTGATCCCATCCAGTTTCTTTAGGACCCTAGCAGTATTTCTACACTTTAAAAGGACACAACACATAATAGTTTAATTCAAATCAGGAGTTGCGTACTGAGCAACGTCCACAACGAAACTAATAGGTCAAAATGTGAAACTACTCATTTATGAGTAGTTTAGTCGCCTTCTGTTTGATACTCGTATGCGATTTCTGGACTATTCTTAATTCTTTTTTTTCGTTTCTTACAAGAAACCTATTTCTCATTATAATAATATTTATATTTCCTGTGTGCGATTCGTCTGAAATTTACCTTGGCAAACAAATAATGTTTGTCGCAGGAGGCAAAACTACCAGTTCACAGTGGAGTTCTAGTGCCATCCTTCGTGGATAGAAACAAAGTATGGAATAAGAAAAATATTGTTATTTAATGGTGAAATAAAAATAGCCAGTAATTAGAGTTAAAGGAAGCCATCCTCTCTGAACTTTCTTTTGGTAACTCGAAAGACATTCCATAGTTTGGTGTTGTAGAATATTTATGCAATTTATTTATTTAGTTCATCGACACTGCTCAACAAATTTTTATAGACTGATCTCTGCAGCGCTTCAATTATTAGATGTGTTTATTTTTAAGGTGAAAAAGATAAATTAAAAATAATGGTTTTTAAAATACGTTTAAATAATGCACACTATAAGTTCATTTACAACAACAACTACAACAAACCGTCACGCCGTTTCCCCGTAAGGGTAGGCAGAGAGGATAGAATGCCACAACGCTCTTTATATACAGATCTCGCTTCTTCTACATTCATACATCTTCTCATTCACGCGCGCCGATTATTCCGACTGTTGGTTGACATGTCTTTCTCGGTCTTCCTCTATTTCTGCATCAATCAACATTTGCATTGTAAATATTCTTAGCCGTTCTTTCGCTGTCCATTCGTTCTAATTGTCCAAACCAGCGCAGAGCTCTTTTATTGATTTTGTCGATAATGGTCTCTATAATGTACGAATTTCAACATTAGTGCATCTATCGTGCATAGTTTTACTACACATTTGCCTGAGAGATCGCATTTCAACAGCATTCAGCCTACTTTCATCCCTGTTTTTCCAAGTCCATACTTCGCTCCCATACATCGGGGACGGGACCAGGACTCCGTTGCGAACAGTTCATTTGATGGTAAAAATATTACAAAAGAGAGAAAAACGTATTCAATATTAAGAAAAAAATTAATTTCTTCTTGTTCCAGCCAACACTGTATTAAATAAATATTATATTAATGATTAAAATAAATTAGACGTTAGTTATTCTTTTTTCTAATTCATTCTGATATTCTGTTATTCTCATTTATTGCAAATAAAGTTTGCCGACAATACTGCCTACCTACATAGTAACCATATTATATCTAAAAAAAAAACTGTTAAAGCTTTTTTATTCTTGATTGATACTGTGATACGGTTTAGAATCCAAAAATATATAAAACCTTTGAAAGGACGTTCTCCTAGTTCTCGGTGTTACACATTTTTTAAATCGCAGCCGTGTTCTTTTCATAAGAACGGCAAGAACGGTTTCGTTTATAAAAACGGGGAAAATGTGTGATTTTCGATGAAGATGAATTTAATAAAATAAATATAATACGGCTTTATTTCTACCGACCGGTTTAAAAGCTACAAAAGCTTCTTAATCAAAGAATAACTAATTCATGAATATTATCCTTTTTATTTTGAACAGTGTTAACTAAATGTTAAATCGAAATACATTGAGCTTAAAAATTAATTCTTTTTGTCATGTTGGAAAGATAAAAGGTGTGTAGTGAGATAAATACTATATTTAAAAATAGACGGGAGTGTTTTATTATTTTCCTACTATAAATCGCTTTTTTCATTTATAATATTTCAAAGTTGGCGAATTTTAATATTTTATTTTCAACGTAAGAAACTTTTAATTTGTCTTAATTAAAATTTAAATATCAGATGTCAGCGTATTAAGAAAAAATAAATTATTTGGCATCTTAAGTGTTCTTTTACTGTAATTTTAAAAAATATTTTGAGTTTGTCCAAATTTTTGTAAAAAAGGATTAGATTTAACTCCTTAGGAAGGTGTTCATATTAATATATTACAACTGAGATGAATAATATTTTAGAAAAGGTAATATAGAAGTTGAGGCATCCACAGGGCTTATGACCTGTCATTGGCTGGTTTAGGTGGCCACTTTTTTTTTTTTTTTTTTTTGCACCACAACAGGCCAAGAGGCCTAATTACAGTGGTGAATTACATCACAGAGCACCCAGGCTTGAGAAAAATCACATTTTAATTTTTGTGTTCTCACCGGGAATCGAACCCGGAACCTTCCGTGCGTGAGTAAAGCATCTTGACCACTACACCACGGAGGCCGCCACTTTACACACTGTGTAACATTCACCATTCTGACCATATTTGAACATCTACATTCCTTCAATTCTTTCATCTGATGATTTTTATAAAGTTAAAGAACCGAAATTTTTATTTATGCGAGTGAGATTCATTTAATTAAATTATTTCACCTACATACTAGGCAATGCCTAAAAATCTTTTTTTTTTATTTCTGTACTTCTTCATGGACCAGGTGGATTTATCAACAATATTTTGAGTTTTTCCAAATTTTTGTAGACAAGGACAGGATTCAACTCCCCCTTTTTTATTACCTTCTTCAAAATGTTATTCATCTTACTTGTAATATGTTAATCTAACATTGATGTTTTTTTTATTTTTTAGTGTAAATAGAATTTCAATCATCACAATTTAACCTATTTATGCCGGGTTTATTATATTTAGAGACTTATATATTTTATTATTATATAATAACTAACCGCAAAGTTAGCGCTTCAAATATAAATTTATAGAAGATTCGATCACATTATGCATATAGATTTGTTGCAAGTCAACTAGATTTAGAACATGGAATGACATACATAAGTACTAGTTATACTAAAAGCACAGAGTTCATCCATATTTTAGCAAAATAGTTGTGGTTCATTGTCCTCAACGCATTAAGTATAAAGAACTAAACAAATTAATATATGTATATATCTCACATTCTTTTAATTTTAGCCCTGTATCACTAAATATATTTTAAACTAACAGTGTCACTAAACATTTGTCTGACAGACTTATTCCCGTTTCCGCATCCAGTGGGGCACAGAACACTTCATTGGTTAACCAAATGCAGCATATTTCGATCATCTGTTTCATGAAGGTACATTGATCAGGCTCACGCTTTATTTATTATTATTTTTTTTTCATTAACGCACAAAGGTATTTACAAAAAATAAAAATAAAAATAAAATACATGCTTACATACTAATTAATAAACACAGAATATACAGAAAAAATATGTGAAATAATTTAGAAAGGATATAATAAAAAGTTTTATAAAGTAAAAAAAAACATAATAACAAAGGTTTGCAAAAAAAAAACAGTAAGCATATAAACAAAAAATTTAAAACTCATGAAATAAATTATGTAAAGCAAACACAGTAAATAAAGTGTTACGGTAAGCAAGAAAGACAAATTTAAGTTAAATTAATAAACAAGCAAGCATATATTATCGCGAAAAAGGAAGAAATAAAAATATGTATATGTAAAATGCATATTTTCCAATACTACAATGCAATTTGATATAAAAGTGAAAAATAAAAAAAAACAAGTATAAGGTAATAAAAATAAACAAGTAAGTATTTTTTTTCCTTTTATGGAATTAAATTGTCAATAATAGTTTGACGAGCAGCTATAAATAAACTTGATATTGTGGACTTATAAGATAGTATATATGATAGAAATATGCTGCATTTGGTTGACTGATGTAGTACCCTGTGTCCCACTGGATGCGGAAACGGGAATAAGTCTGTCAGACAAATGTTTAGTGACATTAATAGTTTAAAATATGACATGCTAGTCCAATGACAATCAAGTAATGCAGTTTAAACTACCCTTTTGATTCCGAGTTTCATGTCCACCTGGCCAGCCATCAAACCCAGGGCATACTTGCCAACCGCTTCACTTCGAGATGGACTTATCTCTCCTCATTTACCTTTTGCAGAATTTTTACCTAAGTAGCAATCGAGTTGAAAACTCTCTTTTAACATCTATGTTCTATAGTATTTCACAAACAAAATGTATTTGTTCTCCTTTGGTAGGTACGAGAGAAAATCGCATTTAACAATAAAACGTTTATGTTAATTCTTTTAAGATATATTTTTTCCGTACATTGCTTGAAATAACATACATGCTCTGGTTAATACGAAAATATTTTACAGATCAAATAATTTAAAATTTAAAATCTTGTGTGTGCTTCTGGTTTTATTGCACTCGCAGGAGAGTAATGCGGCAGTGTAGGAGGCTAAAGAAACCACTAACCCACTTATGGTTGAGAGAACACAGAAAAAGTTTCCTCGTTACCTGTACACGAGAGAGTATGAATACTACCCATTGCAGTACCCAGCATTGTTCCTTTTACTTATGCTTAGTATCACAAGTTTGTGGGCTAAAAGGAGCGTTGCCTCGCTCATGATAGCCATTAAACGTCTGAATGGGTTAATTTACAATTCCAACATTTTGAAACGCGTATAATTATATATACCGAGCAACTATTTAAGAGGTAGGCAACACAGACAATTTTTTCTTCCAGAATGCAGGACAAATTTACCGTTGTTGATATCTGTGGGGAGAAAAATTGGTCTGTTGAACAGTCAACAAAGAGAACTAGATCTTTTCCATTTTGGGATAGCCAGTTTTAGACTCCTCCTTTCTAAATATATATCATAATGTGTATTTGTGACTTATTTGTCTTTATTTACATTTTTTTATGGACCTAAATAATCTTTTGAGTTTTTTTTTAATCATGTTTTTGTAGATACCTAATTATATAATTTGTGTAAATTGTAATTGTTGGCAAGAGTACTGTACTTTATTGTACATTTAAATCAATGTGAAAACTTAATTTTATATTCATCCTAGACACTGAACAAATTTAATTATCATTGGATATTATTTCGTTCTTATTATCAAGGCACTTTCTTAATACCTATCCACAATTCCTCTTTCTTCTCTAACCCATGTAGTGTCCATGTGGCTCGACTGTGGAATCATCTCCTATCCACCATCAAAGATGTTACTACATTATCTCTGTTTAAATCACGTCTCAAGAAACATCTTCTTTCTCTTCTTAAATCTCTCCTCCTTTTCTTTTTCCTCTTTTTTCCTTTTCCCCATTGAGTAATAATTTTGATTTAAGGTTTGATAAACAAATATGTTAATTTCTATTTTATAAACATTTAGCTTTTTAATCTTTATTTTCTATTGGATATGTTCTGTAACTTATCGAATTATAAAAATTAAACTTTAATTTTATCGGTCGGTTGGAAGAAATTGCCATTAAGCAATAAGCCTACCAGTGCACAAATAACATTTTGTAAAAAAAGTTACATAAATAAAAAAGTAATAACTTTTTTTGCATTATACATTGAAGACTTGAATAAGTCACGCCATTTTCCATTCGACCTACCTTGGCTTTAATTCGCACATCACCAATTTTTAATGAAGTTGAGTTAAGGGTACAGGAAAATTCAAATGAAAAAAAACACATTTTTAAATATTGTTTAAGGGGTTTTTCAACGAATTTTGTTTGAAATTGTGGTCATTATTTATGATTATGTCGTAAAAAAACATTCAAAGCTCTATTTTTGCAGATTTGTGTTTTGGTCCATTGAACAAAAACAAACTGTTGTGTGATCAACTTCTAATGATTCTGCAAGTTCATTTTGCGTCTGACATGAGTTTTCATTGAGTAATGCTTTCAATACTTCAAACGTTTTCGGTGCACTAGATCGTTCTTCATCTTCAACATCAAAATCATTATTTTTTAAGCTTTAAAACCCATCTTTACATGTTGTTTCCGACAGAACATGGTCGCCGTAAGTTTTTACGAGAATTTTTTGTGCTTCAGCTGTAGTTTAAATTTCCTGCAAACACTCTTTTTTTGGCACAGAATTCAGCACGTTTAATGCTATAAATGCCATTTTAAGCCTAATGGTGGAGTTTCACAATGAAATTGGTTGTAGTATTGCCTGATTTAAAAAAAGTAAGATAACACCATATGTAGAGAAACAACGAGAACTTATTCAAGTCCCTATTCAATTTTTAACAAATAAATAATGTGTCCTTCCTGGGATAATTCGTGCTGAAAACACTTTTTTTGTAACTTTGTATTACGTAACGCTACGAACACATATATGAGTGTTCTAACTCTACACACATTAGGATTAATGTGCTTTCTCCAGTTAAGGTTAGCGTCAGTAAAAATCGCAAAATAAAATGGAAAAAAATTCTACTGAAGGTAAGGGATCATTTTATTTTAAAAAGCTCTTATTCATATAAGCGGCTTGAAACTATTATAAAAGGAAAGAAATTGATTCTTGTAAATCACGTCACGTTTTCTGGTAGATTCTTCCACGGATTACAGATTCGATACTGAGAATAGCAATTTGGGACAAAAGTTCAAGTAAAAGTCATACGTAACGTTAGATCGGGCGCTCATAAAATACGTAATATTTTCATTAATAAAATTATTGCGAGGCTTTATCAAAAGATAATTTAGCGAAGATAATTTATCTTTGAAAGTACTGGCTGTAAAATTCTTTTATACCAACTCAAAAGCGCGTATTATCATTGATTTTATTTAAGGTTATAGACCTTATAGATAAAGTAAATTCTTATGTCTCGGTTTTTAGTCGAATCGTGATCCCTTGGTAATGTCGCGACACCGAATTAATTTTTCATGATTTGAACCCTGTTCTATCAAAAGCTGAATCCTATTTTAAAGTACAATGGATAATTACAATCAGTAAATAACCATGAGATTAATATATTTATTTATTGAGGAATTATACCGTTTTATTGTCATCATCGGTGGCGCTACAGCCCGTTGTGGGCCTTGGCCTCCTCCAGAATTAGTCTCCATTCGTCCCTGCACCCTGCAGCTCTTCTCCAGTTTTTCTGGACAATTTCTCTAATGTCACTTTCCACATTATCTAGCCATCTTAATTTTGGTCTGCCTTCCGGAGTGGTATAAATAATATTTTTAGGGGTACGGTTATCATTCATTCTGTGGACACGGCCCAACCATTGTAATCTTCTTATTTTGATGAATTGTGCAATGTTAAGTTTGCCACACAGTGCCTCTAATTCGTGATTAAACCATCTCCTCCACACTCCGTTATGGTTGATAGCACCAAACATCTTACTCAATATTTTTATTTCAAATACTAATACCATATTTTCATCTCTTTTGGTCATAACCCAGCATTTGGCACCATATACAATGACCGGTCAGAGGAGAGTTTTGTAAATAATGGTCTTAGTTTTTCTAGTGAGCAATTTGGATCCCAGATGTTTAAACAAGCATTAATAACATATGTTTGCTGCCGATAGCCGTGTTTTAATCTTGGTATTAAAATTGTTATCATTAGTCATTTCAGTACCTAAATATTTAAAAGAGTTGACATTGTTTATGTGGTGTGACCCAACGTCAATTGCTTGTTGTACATAGTTTATTTGTTAATTTCATATTTTTAGTCTTAGATGTATTTATTTTAAGCCCTATGTTACTTGCAGCCATTTCTAGCGTTTTTACAGAAATTTATAAAAATGTGTTTTTTAACATATTTCATCCACATTCTCGCTTTCTGACTTGCTGCTAAGCCTCTATTTTAGAGGCTTGTCAGCAGGTGAGAAAGGGAGGATATAAGCGGAAGATACAAAAAATAAATCAAATACGCACCCACTCCCTAGCACACTCCCTCGCACGCACGCGCTTATATTTTACTCCCTCTTTTTTAATCCAAGTACTTAATATTTTTTACTGGTGAAATCTTTTAATTGGATTCATTTATCAAATAAATTAATAATGAAAACATTTAACAATCACAAAGCCAATTTGAAAGTTCCTCAGACAAAAATTATCAAGCAAGTAAAAAAAAGAAAGAATGTGTGTTTGTGCCGACATTAATTTATTTTATTCAGCATACCAATATTAGATGTTAATTATGTTTTATCCGTTTTTTTTTCAAAATTAAAAAATAAGCACAAAAAGTAAAACAAAAAAAGGAGTCAAGATTATAACTACGTCATTTGAAAGGAAATTTTCCGCTCTACAATATGTTGTGATTGCTTTTTAAGTTACAGATAATATTTTATTCGATAAAAAGCCTTTAATATGGAATGTCAATTGGACAAAAGTGAGCATTTTTGACACCTCATTTTGTTAGCGTTCAACCGAGAGAATAAAAAGTATTGTAAAAATGCTTTAAATTATTGACTAATTAATTTTTTGGTTTTGAAATATAATAAATTTTGTCCGTTTTGAATCTAAAAAATATAGTTAATAATGTATTCCTGTTCATTATTTTATTTATTTATCAATTTTATTGGGTAAACAAACAGTATGTGTACAAATATTGTCAATTTATTTGTGTATTAGTGTAGGACACTCATGCACACACCAAAAAAATTGTTTACATTTAATACAATCATTAAAATTATGTTTAATTCACAAATGTAAAAGAAAAGTAATAAAAAAAAATGTAAATAAAAATAGTGTTAAATATCTGCTACTTTTAACATTTCTATGATTTTTGACCTAAGTTAACATACATTGTCACAAAAAATATCAGCTTCGGTAAATCCGTTGTTGTATATTGGTCGCATATTCTAGATATTGTAGATTGTTTCAAATAGTTTTTTGACGCGTTTTCTGTGTAAAACAGGAGATTTCGTCTTATCGGTCTAGATGACACATGGGATGGAAATCTCTCAAGTTGGTTAGGAGAATCAATTTAACTTTTTATTAATTTGTTTAAAAATAGCTGGTCTAACATTATTCTTTGATTTTTAAGAGATTTTACAGAGTATGGCAAGAGTTTTAAAAAAAAGAAAACATCACTCCAATTTTATTATTCTTACACAAACTTTTAAATGTAATAATTATATTTTATACATAACCTTGTTGAAATTGTGTAAACAAAACAATTTAATGTTTTCAGAATTTTTTTGTTTTATGGAAAATGATTCAAGTTTGAGTATTTTGCCTCTAGCAGTGGCAAATGAACATCAAATATTTCTGGGAGCAAATGTATTGGAAAAAGCTAAACTCTCAAAGTTTCTGAGTAGTTTGGATATAACATGCCTTTATTGGTTTTGGATCAAATAATTTTGACTATGATTATCCAACTTTTGTCATTTGTACTATTGTTGCCTTAAATCATTTTTTATTTTGTGAAGAAAATGAATAATTTATATCATGTAAGTTAGTTTAATTTTGTTAACTTTAATTTTCATTTACTTATTTTATATTCAGTGACGAAAAAATCAGAGTTAGTTTTTATTAAATCTTAACGACTGTGGTAAATAATCCCTTTGCGCGCAGTGATGTAACATCGTGTTACCACTAGTAAAAGACGGAATATTCTAAAGTTCAGGCAACATTGTGACATACTGTTAAATAATTCCTTTTCCGTAGTTAAGGCGAAAAAAAAATTTAGCTTTGTCCATAGCAAAATAACTTTCGGTGAATTAATCATGTCCAATCAATTTAGTCCCAGTCAGTAAAGAATTCACTTCCCTCTCTTCTCAAAACAATGAAGTACATATTATGTACTTCTGGATTACTTTCTTTCAGCACAAAGATGCTAAGGCTACCAGATTTCAGAGAGCTCCTTCGGGCAGCTTTTTTCGTTTGACAACGAGCAAATTTTTCGTGTATGTGGGCACCGCCAAGGAGACTTATGTCCTCAGATGCGGTGTGCGGTATGTGGTGGGCAAGCTGTCATAGCAAAATAAATTTAAAATCACGATTACGCCGCTCATGCTGCGCGCGTGCGTTCCCCATCACAGTCATCAACTGACTGAAAACTGAATCAGTTTCAAACAACACCCGCTGCAAAACAGCGTCTCTGTCTTCCTTGTTATGACTTCTATCTTTGTGCTCTCTCTTGTATAAGGTATCCGTATGGATGTGTTTCTGAATTGGCGGACATTCCTTCTTTGCGTAGCAAGGATAAATATTTTTTGTATGAACATTTAGCATAGTTATACAAATTTTACTTTTTTAAATCGAGTTTTAAAATAGGCTCATGACTATGGTCTCATTTTAAATGCAAAAAAGACTAAATGCTTATACATAAAATCTCCTCATGCCAAAAAATATGTTTTGCCTAATATTATTGCTCATTGCACAAATTGCTTGCATGATGGTATTTCTAACACATGTAATTGTGAACTCATAGAATTTGTGGAGGAGTATAAGTATTTGGGTATTTTTATTGATCATAATTTTAAACGGGATCGTCATATATTTAAACTTTGTGATCGATTGCGGACTCTTGTGAGTACTTTTTATAAGTTATCTTTTATTTTGCCTAAAATCACTTTTAAAATTATTTATTTTTCTTTAGTAGAATCAATAATAAGATATGGAATAAAGTCGTGGGGACATTCGACTTAAACTAATATTAAAATTATCCAGGGTCTACAGTATTCTATAGTTAAGCGAATTGTACCTGCAGAGATTTACGAACAAAGAAGTAATAATGATCTCCTGTACAAAACAATCAAAACTCTGCCTGTTCGAGGACTACTGTGGCTTTGCATCATTTTGGAACAATTTCATAGTAATACATTCAAGTTTCCTCTCAAACATAACCATAATACACGCTTCACGTCTAATGATGGCTTGGTAGTACCAAAAGTATGTAATAAATATGGAAACAGAACTCTCAAATATTTAGTACCTAGAATTTTTAATTTATTACCAAAAGAACTTAAATTTAACTCACATTGTAACAAGAGTAAAATAAGAGAGTGGCTACTCGATCAAGAGTTTATATATGAATAGTAGCTTAGGTGTAAATATTTAATTTTTTCATATATTTTTTTGTATTTAAAAAATAAATGTATATATTATTATTTGTATAAACATGTTTATTCTGATCTTTCCGGCTGTTAATTTTTATATGTTATTCATTGTTTTTATAAATTTAAATAATATTATTAAGTCAGTATAAATATAATCTTCACCAACAAGCTACAAAAAGTGGCTTGGTGGGATTTTAGTTTTAGTAAAAATATAACCAGTGAAATTATTTTAAATTGTAAAAATGTATAATTATGCTATTAAATCAAATAAAATAAAATTGAAGATTCCGAAAAATACGAATCCATAATTTAAAAAAAAGGAGAGATATATCGAGTATTGTGTCTTATGTCGACTAATGGACATCACAGTCACACACGAGTTATATACTGTTTTATCCTTGCAAAAAGAATAACAGAAAATAATGTTAAAAAGGTACATAATGTAAATTCAACATAGTTATGCAAAAAACAGCAAGTCCATAATGTTGAAAAATTAGATTCTAGTGTTATCAGATGCAGTAAGGTCAATTCTATGTTTTGCTGAAAATAGCCAAGCCGTTTTCATAAAAAAAACTGTAACATTTACTCGAAAATAGTGTCGACCGCAAAAACGGCATTTCTCTATTTGCAGAAAACACTCACGGCACAATAAAAATCTTACGGTACTATAAAAATCATAAAAAAACTAGGATAATACATCATTAGATACTTGTTTGTGATATTAAAAAAATAATTTGTTCATTGTTTATCATTTGTAAAAAGTCGAAAACATTCCAACTGTTGTGTTCATTCGATTATTCACTCATTTCACAGAAGTGCTTTTATCTCAGTTTCACTTTTCTATGGCTGGCTGCTTTCTGCATAACACCCTTCAATTGTTAATACCGTTGCTAACTATCTCACTAGGTTTAACCTATTCTGAGACAGCTAACAGTTATTTCTCAGCTTTTTAAAAAAAAAAAATATTTTTATAATATTGTAATAAATAAAATAAAAGTTAACAGAAATAAACAAACAAACTTACATGAATTAAATAAAAATATTATTATAATAATTATTTACTATCCGCACCTAGTGGCATAAACGACTATGTATTGGCACTTCACTGGCAGTAAATTTCAATAGTTTTATTTCATGAACGATACCTATCGAGTCAAAAAAACCGTTCCTTGATTTTGGTTATATTTCACACAAAAATCTGTATTCTCGAAAATAAAAAATAGTTTGTGTAGAATTTTAAAAAGAACTAAAATGTAGGATTTATTTCGACAGCCTTGAAAGAATAATATATTAAAGCTAGTTTCCAACTAATTATATTGGTCTTTAGATAAAATTAAAAAAAAAAATGTAAAAAAACTGTTTGTGGGGTTTTTTAATATTTTTGTTCTTTTGTCGTGGTTATTTTTAGCTCAATATATGCAGATTTACATTTCGGTCTCTTGAACAAAAACGAACTGAAGCGACGTTTTGTATGCTTCTTATAAATGGCGGCCTCCGTGGTGTAGTGGTTAAGACGCTTGACTCGCGCAGGAAGGTTCCGGGTTCGATTCCCGGCGAGAACACAAAAATTAAAATGTGATCTTTCTCAAGCCTGGTTGTTCTGTAATTTAATTCACCACTGTAATTGGACCTACTGGCCTGTTGTGGTGCAAAAAAAACGAAATGTAAAAATGAAATGAAATCAAATTAAATAAACACAAAAAATATACACAAAAATTCAAAAAAAAAAAAATTTACAAAACGTGATGTTTTGCTTTTGTAGATAAGCAACATTAATTTAACATAAACAATGAATTATTCTAAGTAAAACATTACATTTAACTTATTTTCCACAGCCAGTTTAACGTTTCAGTTCCAAATTTTCGCTAAAAAAGGCCTCGCCATTATGGTTTTCTCTCATCAATGACAAAATGTCTTGATTTCAGCGATATTACTCTGCTGAAAAAGTATATTCCTGAAACCTAAAGCGTCCTGAAATTGCGTGGTAACTTTCAATAGCCGTTCTATTACATGGCATTCGTTCTTTTATATTGCCTCTAGAATTCCCAAAAAGCATTTACTTTGCAAAGTATTCATTTCCGCCGCGTAGTTCGAAAATATATTTTTAAGAACATGGTCATATGTTGAATTAGATTAGATTACATTAAAATAAAATCGTTTTTTATAGAATGTTATTTTTCAACAATATTTTGAGCCTATCCAAATTTTCGTGGACAAGAACAGATTCATCATCCTTGGGGGTTTTTAACAACAACAACAACAAAACCATCACGCCGTTCCCTGTAAGGGTAGGCAAAGAAGATAGAACACCATATCACGAAGTTTTTGCATACGGATATCGCTTCCCCTAGATATTCCGACTTTCGACATGTCCGTCTTCAAGTATTTATTGGGTTTGGTCATGCCATATCTTTCTAGGTCTTTTTTTTTTTTCTGCATCCATCAACATCTGCCATATAATATTTTAACATAATGACTTCCAAGGAGGTTAAATAGAGTTCTTGTCTGCAAAAAATTGTGTGTACCCAAAATGTTGTTTATAAAACCAGCTGGTTCAAGAGGGAGTTTAAAATTTGTTTAATCGTTGCCTAGCATGTAGGCGAATTAATTCGGTCAGAATGTTACCCGCATCAATAAAGGTTTCAGCACTTTAACTTCACAAAGATCATCAGATGAAAGAGTTTAAGGAATATAGATGTTCAGACATAGGCAGAAAGAGGAATATTATACAGTTGTAATGCGGCCACTTAAACCAGCTTATGACAGGTCAATGGCCCTTTTAATGCCTAGACTTCCATATTTTCTTCTCTTAAATGTTCTCCACCCCTGTTGCAATTTGATAATAATAATACATTTACAATAAAGTTCTTGTGCCAACCCTAATGTATGGGAGCGAAGTATGGAATTGGAAAAATAATTATGAAAGTAGATCAAATGCTGTTGAAATGTGATTCTTCAGGTGAATATGTTGTAAAAAGATGTATGATAGGTGCACAAATGTCGAGATCAGTTAACTTTGTAAGGCTGAGACTTGCATTATCGACAGAATCAAGAAAGGGGTGCTGCGTTGGTTTGGACATGTAGAGCGAATGAACAGCGAAAGAACGGCTTAAAGGATCTTCAATCCGAATGTTAATGGATGCAGAAAACGAGGAAGACCGAAAACGATATGGCCCTATCAAGTCCATCAAATACTTTAATATGGACATGTCAAGAGTAGGAATAATCAGCGTGCGTGCATTGTAAGATGTAGAGGAAGCAAGGCTTTTATGCAAAGACAGAGTGATATGGCGTTCTAACCTATCTGCCTACCCCAACGGGGAAACGGCGTTATGGTTTGTTGTTGTTGTTGTTGTTATTCAATGAGTGATACCGATTTACATGCATATATTGTTTGTGGCCACATCCACAAATATTTTTTTGGAATGTAAATTATAATAATCGTGTATTTTTTTTATATATATGCACCGACGTATTTAATTTTTTTGATTATTGAAATATTTTTTTTTTAAATGCTGTTTTTACGTACTATTACAATACCACTTTTTTAATGAAGGAAAACATTGACACCCTTTTAAACTATAAAAATTTTAAATTTGTTCTTTATTTTTATTGGTAACAATCTAATTTTATATTCTTTTGTGAATTTCATTAGAAATCTGCGATTCTTTTGTAGCTTGTTAGATTTTTGTATCCCAAAATAGCGTTAACTGCTATTTCTTTTGTTAAAATCACAATGTGTTGTTCTGTTTCAGATAAAAACGGTGACTTTTATCTGGGTTTTTTGTCTGTTTGTAACTAAAATGGCTTTTAACTCGTAAAGAAGGCTATTTAAGCATATTGAGAAACAAACATTTCATTTCGAATATGTTTTTACTTTTTTACCAATGTTTTAAATAATAATTACTTCGTTGATCATGACACTCTGTTATGCTTGCTGTTAAGATTAGGTTTCAGGGGATATTTCTTAAAGCTAATAGAACGCTATATAAAGGAAAGAAAGGCAATGACAAAGAATCTTAATTATATGAGTGATAAGATGCATATAACTATTGGAGTTCCTCGGGGGTCAATATTAAGCCCCCTATTGTATTTTTTGTTTATTGAAAATTTTAGATATTCAAATGTATTGGAGAGGTATTTTGTATCTGCAAATGATACTCTATTGATAAATAGTGGTGATAATGAAACCAAACTGCAAAACAACATCAAGAAGGATCTAAATAAATGTATGTACTGGTGAGGAAATAACTCGTTAACAATAAATACAAATAAGACAAAAATTATGATAACAAAACAAAAAAACAAACGCCGCATAAAATTTTAACTTAAAATTAAAGATGAGCAAATTAAACAAACATAAAATGTTATGAATCTGTGTTTAGAAGTGGATAGTAAATAAGCGTGGACAAAAAATATCAAAGCAATTATGAAAAACTGGATCCAATTATTGGGATAGTAAGAAAAACAGAAGTCTTTGATAAAAGGACAAAATTTAAATTAATTAATTTACACAGAAAAGGTTAAGATGATATTTAAGATGAAAAATAGTACAGACAAATATAACATCCCAAACAACAAAAATTTGGATCCCACGTTAAAGCTTAAACAAGATACTCATCTTTGAACCCACAGTCTCAGACTGGAGAAAACAAGATTCAATCTAAATTCACGGAAGCTTTTCCTGAGCAATAGGGTTGCTGATGGTTGGAATAAGCTCCCACAAGAGCTGATCTCAATGTGTAGTCTTAATGAGTTCAAAAATGGAATAGATTTGTTTCGGAATGCGCCAACAGCTAACTTTCGTTTTAGAAGATTTCAGCATATTAGTTTTAATCTGGTCGTTTACAAATTAATGTAATATTGATTCAAAGCAAAATAAAATAGTAGAACATTAATAATAGAGACTTAAATAAGATCTCGCTCTATCCAGACAGATGTTATCTAAGCCTTTATATACTCCAAAGCTCAAACTCCGTTATTTGGTTTGAAGTTATAGTGTATATTATTTCACCGATGTGTACACAACATGTTTTTTAGAGCGTTAAACATTTCTCAATTTCAATTTGTTAATTCACATAATATATGCTTATTACAAAATGGAATATCTTAATTCATACATACAAAAATAATAAAAATATTAAAACAAAAAACGAAAAATTAGGTTTATATGAAAATAACACATAAGTATACACAATGTCCAGAGAATAATATGTTCAAAAAGTAAGATAATCTTGTAACGAAAAACTCCCTCAGAGACGTAAAAAATGTGAATGTCCAAAGTAATATTGTTCAACATAGAGATATATCTTCCTACAGGCACAACCATTGGCAGATTGGTTCTCTATCTTCGAATATGAAACAACCTATGCTGACGCTGTCTAAGGTAATTATCCGGAACATAAAAGCTTACACTCCGCATAATTTAAGGGTTGAAAAATCAAAATAAGTGCAAATCAAAATAACATACACATTCCTTCTGGTCTTCAAACTGCTGTAACCAAGCATATGTTGGAGGAACGCAGTGGAATAAAGCCATGGATAATATTTGCACTCCCTCATAGAGAAATAGAAGAAATTTCTTCTGAGACTTTCCTACCACTTTCAAGAACATGTCGACTTTCGTGCCAAATAAAATATTTGAATATACAATTTAAAAAGAATTTTACTGCATTCCTTTTTTTAATCTGCAGCTGAAGCACGTTTAATTCTTGTGGAGACTGACTTACGGTGACCATGCTCTGTCGAAACATCACCAAATATAACTTTCATCATCATCTTCGCTTTTCAGTACGATCAGCTAGGTGTATTGTATTATGAGCTACTCTTACCCATCAAAACAGTCACGGGAGATTTCTATCGACTACAGCTGATGCGTTTGAGCCAAGCGTTAAAGGAAAAAACTTTCATTTTACGAAGAAAGCCAAGACAAATTAATTTTGCAGCAAGACAATGCTCGGTCATGTGTTCAAGGCTAGTCAAAACATACTTGAAAACGCTCAAATGGAAGTCCTAGCGCACAGACTAATCAATGGTATTATAATGGTTGAAACATTTGTAATGTCCCTTTAAGCTTAAAGAATGGATCAAAAATGTTATCAAGAGCATTTTACAATTTGTGGCTATTCCCTTTCTCTATTTGTACTTTTTTTCATTATAATTATAACAATGAGAAAGTTCAGCCCTACGGGATATTGGATATTAAAAATGCATTCTGATGCGCGGTAAAAATTAGAGCTATAAATTGTACGGTAATGTTCGAAAATCTATGAAAAAAATAATAAAATAATTTTTATATAAACGAACTACTTTGCAAGACGTCACTAGTTCTTTCGAATCAACTAATTATAAAAGCGTTGTGAAGGATTTCTAGTTTACGGTAAGTCAATGACATAATCAGCATAACTTATCGAGAAGAAGGGGAAGAAAAGTTGAGGCGTCACATGCAAAAAAAAAAAATACAAAACAAATATTAATCAATGCGCTAATAGTACGATTTATCAAAATTTTCAAATTAATTTTTTGACCTAGTTTAATTAATTTATTTACAAAGATAAAAAAAACGAATAGATTTCAATTCATTTACAAGGCCCGTGACCTATTATTAAATGTCTCCGGCTATAAAGTGATTATTCAAACTAGTCAATGATATGCAGGTATTATTTTTTTACATATTCTTCATAGAAAAGAGCAAAAAAACCTAAATCAGTGTGTACTTAAAAAAAAATAGAATTAAACCAAAACCAGCTTAGTTTTTAAAATATTATAATAAATGCTAAAAGTGAGTGAGGCTTTACGGCTGATTTACTGAGTATCGAATGTTCAATTGATTAAGGACTGATAGACTAATGGACTGACTTATTAAAACCTAAATGGCGGATTAATTGATTCTCCAAGGGCAAATTAACTGACGCCCGAAAGAAAGTCTGACTAACTGAGACCCGAAGAGCTGATTATCTAAGGCTCGAAGAACAACTAAACTGAGGCTCGAAAAGCTGACTGGATGAAGCCTTAAGGGCCCATTCATTGAAGTTCGAAAAAATAATTGACTGAGGCTCGAAAAGCAAGTTAACTGAGCTTCAAAAAACTTACTAACTGAGGCCCAAAGGGCAAATTACCTGAAGCCCAAAGTGACGGGTTAATGTCATTTAAAAGAATCAATATTATATTCGTATCCGCTTATTAAAAAAATATAATGTAATTTATTTTCTATTAAATGAAGTTGGTACCTTAGAATTCATTATATTAATGTTTTTTTTTTTTTCTTTAATAATTATGGCTTGACACGAGCACAGCCTAAAAAGTCTTAATAAGTTCACTTATTATAATCTGTAACAATTGTACCGATTGTAATTTTGAATGAATAAATAAATAAAATAAAATAAATAAAAATCAATTTTAAGCGGCCGCCGCCGAATATTATTTTATTTAGTGTTGATTAGACAGCAATCGGATAAAAATCATTTTATAAAAAAATTGGTTGTTGGAGAAGACAATCCAATAATAAATAGCAATTTTATGAGAAAAAATGATTAGATTCCAAGTGAGTACCCACCATTTATAAGTTCAAAATAAATCCAGCATTTCGTCAGAAAAAATCAAGACATACTAAAAGTTTTATAATAAAAATTAAGGTTGTGAAGTTGACTAGATATATGAATGACTAATATTATTTAAAGATATCAAGTACACATTACATATTATTGTTAAAAAAATTTGATATAATGCACGTTTCACGCCAAGTCTAAGGTGTTTACTATTGGCATTATTGTTTATGTTATTTTCTACAAGGTTATTAGTTTAATACGCACGCAAGGGAAGGTTAATGATGCAAATCCACCCTAAACAAGTTATTACTTGTACCCACCTGAGGGTGGTTATTATACTAATTATATAATAACCAAGAAAATGTCCTAATTTTAACCCAATGTCAAATAAATATATAAACTGAAATGCCTTGAAGATAGTATCGTTTTTTTAGTCACGAAAGCAGTAGGTATACATAACTTTGTCAAATTATTTTGACATTAAGATTGCATCTATTTTTTGTTTTGTGAAATAAAACATATTTTTCAATGCAATCACTGGGTAAAATCATTTAAAGTACCGTTTTCCTTTTTCTGTGAAAAGGTTTTAAAATGGTTTCTATATTAATTTACCCACGTACTTACACGTATTGTAAATATCTTATTTTTTCCATATCCGCTCCTAAGTCAAGCATGTGGAGATCACCAGGAGACCCTATTGCCAGCCAGCAGTTTCGCCTCCTTCATGTATTATTACGTAGAATGAAACGGAATTCAGAAATTAATGAAATTAAAAAAAAATATGGAATCACTGTGAAGGGGTTATCCTGAAAGAAGAATAAGAAGCTGAATTTCCTCCCTAATGAGGTATTTAGATCTTAATTTGTTGCAACAGAGAGGGAAAACATAAAAAAGGGAATATGTAAGCATAGACATTTACAGGGCTTACGACCTGTCATTGGCTGGTTTAAGTAGCCACTTTACACATTGTGTAACATTCACCACTTTGCCTATGCTTAAACATCCACATTTCCTCAACTTTTCTATCTATTGACTTTTGTGAAGTAAAAGAGCTGAAACCTTTATCATGTGGGTGAGATGCATCCGGCTGAACCAATTCACCTACTAGGCAACGCTTGAAAACAATTTTTAATTTTTATATTTCTTTTACCAGTTAGCTAATTCAACATTGGTGTGTAATGTAAGAATTCAAACCAGCCAATGATAGATCATAAGCCCTGTAAATGCGTAGACTTCCATATTCCTTTCTCATAAATGTTTTCTTTCTCTGTTTTAACCACAGATATAGTGTATTCAGTGGTTGTAACAAATTTATTTTAAAATCAAAACCTTGTTAAACAAATGAACGTAGTTATGCAGAAAGCAACAACCCATAGAAAGGTGAAACTGAGATAATAGCACTTTTATGAAAAAAGTGAATAATTGAATCTACACAACAGTTCGAATGTTTTTGACTTTGACAAACAAAGAAATCATAAGTTTTTTTTAATATAACGAATAAGAATCTAATTATTTATTCGACCAGTTTTAATGATTTTTAAAGTACCGTAAGATTTTTCTAGTGTTGTGGTGTTTTTTGCAAATTAAGAAATGCCGTTTTTGTGATCGACACTATTTTCAGTGGGTAATTATTATAGTTTTTTTATATGAAAACGGTCAGGCTGTTTTTAGCAAAACATAGAAACAACGAAACCACCAATATCTCATTTTTTCAAAATTATGGACTGACTGCTTTTTGCATAACTACGTTAAAATGCTTGTCGCTAGAGACAAAATAAGCAGTTCATAATGAAGTCTTGAAACCGACACTAATCTATGAAAATAAAGTAAGGTATTAGAAAAACAGGAATGATAGTAGGCCAACTGCTGTTTAAATACGATATATTAGGTGACATTAGAATATGTGGTAAAACAACAAGTTTAAAGTGGTAATGTTACCTCACCGAGACAAACAGTGTTTTTAACACAATAAATAGTTAATAAATTATGTTAACATACCCCTTATTTACACTCATTAGAGCGTAGGACACTTCATAAAACCACCGGATGTAGCGTATTTTGATCATGTGTTTCACATAGATAATAGAAAGTGAATTAGAGTGTTAAACCACTTTTAAAACAAATTTTCGACAACAAACCTACCAGGAATCGTACCTGGACTTCTAGCATGGTAGACAAATACACTGACCACTATTCATGAGTGAGTATTCACTTATAACTAACTAGCCACCATGTCGAAAACGCTCTTCTAGGATTCTGGTTGTATTTCTTCCGTCTGGTCAAAGACAAATAAATATTGTTCATTAAATAAATACCTTTTTTAAAAACAAAAATTTTACGCCATCGAGAATCGAGAAAAAAAATACTAGTGGTTTGTGTTATGATTTATCCGATTTTAAGTTGTAAAAAAAATAACATGCTTATTTAAATTTAATATAAATATAAATTGTTTTATCTGAATAATACAATTATCAAAATTATATATTTGAGTATAATTTTACAAATTTAAGATGCTGCAATCAACTGGACTAGAGCCTTCGCCTTCATCACAAATACAGTAAAACCGATGCAAATCCTTACAACGCAACACGAGGATTTTTTTTCCCACGGGGGCTGCTCTTGTGCAAGAAACATTCTGAGATCAAAGCCAAGGGACACACCATTGACAATAGCGATCTTTACTCTGACCCCATTCTTTTGTTTTAGAAAAGGGAAGCCTTTTAATTGTATTACGAATTGTGAATAAAACAAAACTCCTGGGAAATATTCTGGAGCGAAATTGTATTATTCAATGTCTTTTTACTCTCGTGATATTTTTTAATACAATTAATTTGTTGTTTTCTTTTCTATGTGTTTAATATGTGCACAAGAGATAAGCGTCTTGATAATTTGAGAAAAGTGTAGTAACAGTGACCGTTTTACATTTTTTTTGGCTCTATCTAGTGAAGATCGATCGATTTATTTAAAATAAAATACTTTGTAATTTTTAAGATATGAGAGTTAAATATATTTTAACTCGACTAGTTTTAGGTATTCTGAATAACCCATTATCTTTTTTAAACATAATGCTAAAAATGACAATTTATCGAGAATTTTTTTGCAACCCTTTTTGCTTTGTTTATTTTCCATGGAAAAACTTACATAATTGGATATTAATTTAAAATGCAAACAGATGTACAGGCCAAACGATTATAAACATAAATTTTAGAATATATATATATATTAAAAAGGCCTGCCATCCGATAACATGTATTCATTTAATTATGCTAAAATAAAACTACGATTGTTTTAACTTTAAATAGGAATATTATATTCTGAAACGATTATTTTGTTTTTTGTGAAGCGTTTAATGCGAATTGATTGTAGTCAAGGCGGTCACTGACTCAGCGAACAATATTTGCCGATATTAAGTATGTTATTTTTGTTCTGCAGTAATCCTTTCGGGTGCAAGGAAGAAAAATTATCGGAGTTTGAGAAGCGCAAGGAGAAAGGATATATTTATTTTATACAAAGTTACGTTGGGATATGAAAAATTATATGAAAAACGGCCAACCTGTACTAAAAAAAAAAAAATTATCATTTTCAGGGACCTCTAAATTAACTTAATATGATGTCTTTTTATCTAAAATTATGTTTTAATTGTGGTATTTCAATCTTAAGTGAATTATTCAGCTTATTTACTGTTTTTTAAAACCAATATTTTACGCGCACCCTGCCATCAATCGAACCCAGGACCTAAACATGGTAGATAAACGTGCCAGCCACTATACTACGAGGTGAATATACCTTTACTCGTATTTCAGGATTTTTACCGATGAGTAACCGTCGACGTCGAGTTAAAAACACCCGTAAAGCATTCTGGTCCAATTCATACGTATATATGTATTCTTTATCATTAAAAATTATTCCAATCATTATGAATAATTTAAGTATTAAAGTTTCTGAAAATTATTTTTGTGTTACTAACAATCAATTATTTCATTTCATTTTCTCTGGTCTCAAATGGATCCGTCTTAAACCCTCCTAATTGCTTGGTAATTATTTATCCAAATAATTGTGAGCCAAGTAATTATTTGAATAACATTTAAATAAAAACATGCCATTACATACAGGTTTGCGTGAGCGATTAAAACAAAATTATCCCTTTTTTCCTTGAAAACCAAAATAACTCCCGTAAAAATGCCCTTTAAGGTAGAAGCTTACAGTTTAAAGTATACACAAAGCAACTATTTACTAAACTATAGGTCACTACCCTTAACCAAAGTACTTTCAGTTGTTGAGAATAGGCTATTTTGTAAACTAAGCACAATTTCCTTTATTAGCTGTAAAACGTAAACGAGTGTTGTATTTTTCATTACTTAACTAAAAACAAGGATGATCATAAATAATGGTATGTCTTAGTTAAGGGTAAATATTTCTTATGAAATTATCTGGAGCTATTTTGAATTCCTTTATCGGTAGTTACAAAAAAACAAATGGCAATCTTTTTTTAAAATTATATTTAAAAATAGCTTGTTTTAAACTATTTAAAATATTATGAAGATTTGGTTTATTGCTGTGTCATGGACTCTGGATTAAAAAGAACGTGGTTTAAACTCTACTCAAGCACATTGTTTTATATACAAATACGATTATTCACGACTAAACGAAAAAAGTGGGTATTTTTCCGTTTTTAATATTTCACAAGAATACATTACATAATATAATTAACAATGTACTGAATAATTGAAATAACAATGAAACACCATGCCAAGGAAGACGTTTTACAATTTTCATTTAGAATTAAAAGTTTTAGGATAGACTTTTTTAAATGAATATACCTTTAATAATTGATTTAAAATTTAAGCAAATTATTAAAAATATCAGCTTTGTGTGAGTTGCTTAGATTAAAGGGTGATTATTTGCATTTCTAACTTAAGTTATAGGTATTACTTCCTGCTTAAATTTAGAATATTTTGTATTGGTTTAAACATTTTCTTGTAGACCGAAAAAGGATTTCAGTCCAATAAAATAGGAACATTGGAATACAAATATTTATTTTAAAAATGTAAGGAATGTGTTCATTTTTTTTTTTAAATTAATTTTTTTGAAAAATACGGAACGTAATTTGTTGTGGTATTGAACAAAGTTTACAGACATTTTGACGGAAATAAAAATCAAAATTATTTTGATTTTGTCCTCTAATCACTGCTGTCAAATAAAACAATCATATGTCCACACATAAATTACTGTTCTTCCATTATTTTTGTATGTCACGAAGGAGAAATAAAAAATAATTAAATTCTTTAAAATAGAGCGATGAGGATTATAGTAAAAAATCTATTCTTAAGTAGAAAGAATGCACAAAAAAATTGGCTTGCTCTCAGTAAAGCAACAAATTAAATCTAATGTAGCAATGTTTATAAATAAAATAATTAAAGGGATAATTAAAATAAAAACAATAATAATATTTATCCAACAATGTCATACATATGAAACAAGGGATAAAAAAAAGATACGATTACCAATGAGGTGAAAAATAGAATCTCAAAACTCATTGTACAAGAGATTGAAGCTGTACTGTAATGAGTTACCTGAAAAAATAGAAAAGATCGAAATATTTAAAATTAATTTGAAAAAATACATTTTTGAGAAATTTCGTTAAAAAAATGTAATATTATTAAAAGTATATATTAGTTCTTAAGATGTAATGAACTAACTTAATAGACATAAATAAATATATATTTACGCAGACAGGGTATAGTCTAAGCTTATAACCGAGTTGCACAGTTTAACCCGCACTGTGCCAGCGAGTACCTTTCCTATCGTGAACACATTGATAATATTGTAAACAAATCTCTCAAACTTCTCGGTTTTATCAATAGAGTGACGGCGGATTTCAAAAATATTAATACCATCAAAACTTTTTATTGCTTACTAGTTCGACCCCATCTAGAATACGCTTCTCCTATTTGGTATCCATTCTACAGGACTCATATTGACCATATCGAGTCTGTCCAACACCGTTTTCTAAGAAAAGTGGCATGGTTACTCGGATGACAAAGGGGTAATTATTCCTATTTTGAAACAGAACAATCTCTTGATCTGTCTTCATTGGAGAGACGTAGAACTGAGATGGACCTTATATGCATTTTCAAAATTCTTAATGCTTTAAGTGATGTCCCATCTCTGTTGCAATCAATTTCTTTTCATGTTTCCAGCCGTGTCACCAGAAGTCAAAATCTGCTATTTATAAAATCTTCTAAGAGCAACTTTGGTTTTTATGCCGCAATGTCTAGAATGTGTAGATTAGTCAATTCATCACACTACTTGGAATTTTTTGGTATAGATCTTCCAGCTTTTCGTAGATCTCTTCGCGACTAAACAGTGTGGGATGAAGTTGGATTGGCATGGTTTAGCTCAAAGTTTTAGGTCTTTCGTTTTTTTGAATATATTGTATACAATTATTGTTTTGCACTTGTTTGTCTTTGCTAAATAGTTTTATGTTCTTTTTGTTTAGTTTTTTGCATTTATGTTTCTTCATGTTACTGTTGTAATTGGCTTAGGCCGTATATATAATAAATAAATAAATAAAAGCGAAACCTAGTTAATTCAAATTGAATCGAGATGTGGTCCCGTAGTTAGTGTCATAGACTCAGCGATTATAGGTCCGAGGTTCGAACCCCACTTTACAACATTTTTATTGCAACTTGTTGAAAATGGTCCTAAAAACGGAAATATAAAAACAAAAATACTTATTATATATTGTTTTTAAATCTTAAAAATAAATTGATTCTCATTACTAAATTTCTCATTGTCGAGATATTTAAATAAACTCTGCTATTAAATCACAAATGATTTTTTGAGAAAACTAAATCTTTTCTAACTTCAGCCGTGGCATGAAAAGGCTTTCTATAACTCAAATAAAAGCCGCTTTTCTGAATAAAATTAGACTGTTTCTGAGTTCTACAACCGTATTATCTTTCTATCAGAAAGGTTACTAACCGAGATAATCGAGTTGACCAAATGCGGAAAGCTAAAAAAGTTCCCGAAATATACCTAAGGAGAACACGATTCGAAGTAGTTTCTAGTTTTTATTTCATGAAGCGAAGAATGAAGAAAAATGAACAATAAAATGTTGTTAAACTTATTTTTCTTTTTCCACTGTATCAAACACAATGTAAGATTAATTACACCTCAACCCTTTCAGTCTTGTATTCATTCCTGAGAACATTTAAAAAAAAAATATTTGAATCAAGAAGTATTTGAAATTATTGGTCTATTTTTTCTTTTTTTATCTTTTATACTGTATAAAATATTTAATTTCAATTTTTAATCAACGATGGGTCTAAAACTAGTAATGAACTGAAAAAGTTAATGTAGCATGTTTATTCGATCAAATTAGTTTGATTTTAGTGAACTTAAATCGTCGGCCTCGTTGTGTAATCGCGTTTGCGCGTTTGCCTACCATGCAAGTGTTCTCGGGTTCGATTCCCGACATGGTTGATATATTTTTATTTTTTTTTACTCTGGCATATTTTATAGTCCCTAGACTGGTACCTGAAGCGTAAGACCGATCATCTTATCTTTATGTAACAAAAAAAATAATCAAGATACGCTGCGATTGGTGTACCAATGCAGTGCCCTATGCACAATTAGGTGCGGAATGTGAATGATGATGATGAACTTTAAAACGTGACTTTTACGTGACTGAAATATCATTTAAAAGGACGCGGAAGACTAGAATTGTTCTAGAACAAGCAAATCAGACAAAAGTCAGCTGTCAAACTTAAAAATCTAACTTTCTGATGTAATCTATACTACAAACACAAGTAAAAAAAAAAGAGTCGTACTTGGAGATACTAATATTTTTTTAAAATATGGTGGTTTTTAATTTCGGTAGGTTCAGGAGTAAATAAATCTTTAATATCCTGTTTATTTTAATGAACGTCCGGGCTGCTGGGGTTAACCGAATTTAAAAATAAAGATTTTCTTGAAAGTTTAGGGAGATTATTTAAAGAAAAAGAAAATCGTTTGGTAGAGTGGCTATTTCATTAAAACTCTGGGACGGAGTTGGTAAAAAAAAAAGAAATAAAAACACAGAAAGTTTTTAAGAAGACTTAAAGCTTTATATTCTGCCTCCCGGCTGTATGTCTCATTTATTTTGTGTCAGCCCTCCGAATCCTCAGTCTACACGTCGGACTAGGAGATTTGTTGTTTGGTTTTTTTTTTTTTTCAGCTGGTTGCCACCAGACGCCAGGACAGTAATCCCTCTTGTTTACTGGGGTTTAGGATGCAACCGTTTACTAGTGCTCCTCCGCTGCCACCCTCAAGACTTAGTCCTGCCCGACGCCGCTGTCTCTGAACAGTCTGAAGTACGACCAGGTGACCTGAGATATAATTTGTGCTCGTTCCGCCATACTGATACACTTCATCTCCGACTTCAGAGCAATTGAGATCTTCACCCGTAACCCTGGACTACGGGTTGGGTTATATCTGGTGATACTATTTATTTAAACGCGTTTTAGGCTTTTACATGTTTTAAATACATATATACAAATAAAAACAGACATGTATTTTACAAAGAAGTAGCAAAAAATATATTAATGATTTTTAGAAGAAAAAGAAAAATATCAAAAATATCATCTTTACATATTAGAATAAAAGTGGAAAGAACAGAAGTGCATTTTTAAAAATGAAGACAAAAATGCATTTTACACCAAGAAAGGAGCAAGAATAAAAATGAATTAAGAAAAGAAAGCAAAATAAAAATATATTTTTTAAAAATCATTACATATTAGTAGAAAATATATGAGGATACATAATAATACATACATGTATTGCAGTGAAGAACAGGAGTACATTTTTGCGTATAAAAAAATTAGAAGAAGTTAGAAAAATACTTATTAAGAATACATATATAAGTCAATTGCAACAACAAAGTGGTAAACAATTGAAATCAATATAGTATTATTTAGGTATTACAATTTGAAGATAGTAAATTGATACACTGCCTTTTAAAATTCAAAAGTGTTATATTAAATATATCTACGTCATTTGCGTATTCATTTGCAAATGTATGAATTCTCCTTATTGGCGAGTGTGCACTTTAGTTTGATGTAGATACATTAACATAGAATAGTTTATTAAATCGGGTAACCCGGCCTCACTAGGTCCTCATTCAAACTTAACCACCTAAAAACCTCGGTCTATTGAAGTGAAAGGTGCCCATCCGCGTGACATGGACGCGCTGAATGAGAATTATTCCGGTGAAGACAGAGAAGGTAACTTAGTCCCTCGAAAACCTGGTTAATGGTCTCGTTTAGGGACAGGCAAATATATTCCCGCAAACCATCGCAGGAGACAAAAGGAAAATTTATCTCAAAAGCCTGAAATACAAAATTAGCCCTGTAGTTAAATTATCTTCTATCAATTTCCCTTGAATATGGCTTAAAATACGAGTATTTTTATACTTGTATGTATCAACTTCTATTTGATATGAAACATGAACATTGATTTTTAAATTTACAAGACTTCGATGTTGATTCCATTATTGGTTCGCTAGTACATGCGTCCGTACTACTGGTGAATTCGCACGGTAATTGGTCAATGATGGACCGCAATAAAATAATGCATTACATCGGGTAACTCGACCAGGCACTCGCACACCATTTCAAAAATATTTTTAAAACATGCAAATTTAAAGGAGATGCAAACACCACCATGTCCAAACATGCACTAACATGCAGATATGTTACAGAGTGTGTGCAGGTGGAAATTAGGGAGGAGAAGGGCAAATAGGTTGAAAGTCCCACTATTTGTTAATTTTTATATCAAACAGTAGGCTTTATTGAAAAGATATTTAATTACGTATTCATCATACTCTTCCCTTTCACACATTATGGCGCATAGGGCACTGCATTAGTAAACCAATCTCAGCCTTTCTTGATCATTTTTTGTTACATGAAGGTAAGATGATCAGTTTTACGCTTCAGGTGCCAATCCAGGGACTATGTAATATTCTAGTGTAAAAACAATTTTTTAAATAAATATTTCATGTCAACCATGTCGGGAATTAAACCCGAGACCTCTTGCATGGTAGGCAAATGCACTGACCACTACACCACGAGGCCGACAATGTGCAACACCTTTTCTTAGTATTTGAGACCTTTTTTAGTATTTGAATAAGAAATTTTAAGTGGTTACATACTCATATTAACTAACATTATTTAAAATAATTGTGATATAACTC
Source organism: Micrasema longulum (assembly GCF_059751315.1). Classification (NCBI taxonomy): domain Eukaryota; kingdom Metazoa; phylum Arthropoda; class Insecta; order Trichoptera; family Brachycentridae; genus Micrasema; species Micrasema longulum. The sequence goes on along the minus strand of NW_028279378.1, from coordinate 79,973 downwards.
TGTTCATATTTAAAACTTCCGGTTTTACCAATATTTATTTTTGATTATAGGTTAGTAAAATTATTATTTATTGTGTTTCTCGTTTATTGTTTATAATTTACGAAACATTTTTATTTACACTGATATAAATTCATGTCTGCCATCTGTAGTCCGTTTTGGGAAGCACAAAATTCAAAATTCGCAGCCAATAAGAAACGTGAAAATCGACGTGAGTTTTCTTAACTGTAAATTGCAGTTTAATCATAGATGTCGCTTTTATTTCATTTAAACTATTTTCAATACTAACTGTTTATTAATTTATACTGCATTTAAAAAATAAATTCAAACAAGAATTATTCAATAATAAACATGTAGAAATAATGAGGTAAACGTTTAACAAGTTAAAAAAATCACAAAAGTTTATGTGTACTAAAGTGTTAAATAAAGTAACAAATATTTCGATTTGAATTTAAATGATCATTGGTATAATGGATGAGATATATCTCTGCCTCGTGGTCTTTTGGTCAGTGTATTTGCCTAACACGCAAAAGGTACATGGTTGACATGAAATATTTATTGATTTTCTGATGTATTTTTACACTAGTATATCATGCTCCATGAACTGGCGCTTGAATCGTAAAACCGATCACCTTAACTTCATTTAACAAAAATCAAAAACACAAGCTGCGTTTAGGGTACCAATGTAGTGCCTTATAAATTATAAGGCGCGGAAGGGGACGACGGTTATGAAATTGACAAAGATTTGGCCGTGTTTAAAATACTGTTAACTTTGTATTGTAAATAAAATAAATTAAGGTGGTTGCTAAGTAAGAATGAAAAACTTGTTCGGAATCCATTGGAAGATTACTACGAACTTAGTTGTAAAATTTAGAAGTAAAGTGTTTTCTAAATATTTTGAATTTGTTAATAGACTTTTAAATTAGGCCGCAAATTCATTTTTCATTTTTTATATGTCGTATTATTGGCGCTCCGATTTTTTAAAGTTTTGTATTTCTGAAACAAGACCAAATTTGACATTTAGGGTTCTCTTCCGCTTATTCTCGATCAGTTCTGCCCAAGGCAAGCAACTCTCTTATTGTAGATTGATTTATATGAACCAGTGACGTAGTTCAAAGTAGTTCGTTTTTATTTAAAAAAAAAAAAATATTTCCTACATTTTCTGGAAACTTTGCCGTACAATATAATGCTTCAGTTTTTACCGCTGGCAAAAAACCTTTATATTGTATCCAACTTCTTTTTAGGCTGAAGTTGCTCATGACAATTATTTAGAATTATGTAGGTCAAGATATCTGAATCGTAAACTATAAAGATTGCTTACAGCGGATGTATTTTTCACTGAGTTTACAACGGTAAAAAATATTTTTTACTAAGAGCTTTGGAAATTATTTGCGTATTGGCGTATTTTCTGGGAGCTGTCGGCGTGGAAAAGGGAGTAATCTGTGTGGTATTTTTTTAATGTTTTACAGTGGCCTCTATTAGCCAGTCTTGCAATCTGTGGGATGTTCAGTTATAAACTGAATTTCTTCATGTTTTTCTCAAGTTTCTTTGAAAACGTATACATAATTAAAAAGTGGTCTGAACTAAAAAAAATATTTTATTTTAGGAACGCATTTAAAAGCAGTCATAATGAAATGTTAAAAATGACGCATAAAAATGCAAGATTTTACATTCTTTCGTTTCGAAATTTGAGGTTATTTATTTAATCTGCGCACGTGTCGTTGCTATTAAATACCACATGGAATTTAGTGGCAAAACACAACATGGAAATTCTTTCACAAAACATTTAATTGCCTTTACTAGTGGAGCCATTTTCAGCAGTAATAGCGCAATTAACCTTACAAACGTATTTAATAAATCAAGATTCTGGCTGATGGACTACTCATGTGCCCAGAATTTCTAAATTAAAATGGAGCCAGGGGCATATTCGTATGTTTACTTCTGAGAATACCACCGTAAATATATAGGAAAACGTTTAAATTATTTTTAAGAATATTTTTTTTTCCGTCAAGGTGGTTAAAAAATATATTTCGGTGTGCAAAATAGAATCAGAATCCTGAACGAGTGAGCTCGATGGCTATTTTCAGACAAAAGTCCTGAAATAGGAAATCGAATGGGGGATAATCGGCGCAATCGATTGGCGTATTCGCCTACCGTTCTTGAGGTCGCAAGTTCGAATTCGAGCGAGTTTGACGTGAACATATTAATTTAATGGTGGTTCCATACTATAATATTTCACCCTCCGTGGACTGGTACATAAAAATCTTCAAGTGGAATGAAAAAGTACTTATGCGGATTTAGTGCTAAAAGCAATTTCTGCCAGCCAACCAAAAAACAGAATGATAAAAAGAAGAGTTGATAGAAATTTTTTACTAAACACGTAAAAAAAAAATACTCATATGGATGAACATAACTAATATAAATTAACAGCATTTTACTTACGGGGAGATGGGACTTGAACATTTAACCTTAATAAAAATTCATTTTGTTAGACGCATCGAAGGATGAGGAATGTGGGATCAGGAAATGGGTTTGAAAGGAGACAGGAAAAGGAACCAGGAATGACAATTTACTTTTGTTTATTTTTTTTAATGGGAGTTGCATTATTTTTTCCTTGCTGATAATTTACAAGGTTTATATTTATGTCAAAAGGATAGTTATTTATTATTTTACTTTGAAATACAATGTTCTATTTACTTCAATGAAAAACTTTTTAAATTGTCATGTTTAAAATATGTTAAAATCGGGTGGGATGTTTCGGCTGTGTCCTGTTTTAGGAGCTTCTCCGCATTTGCTCTACTGACAAGGAAACCACAGAAAACCCGCAAGGAGAAGGCGGACTACTGCCATTCGTCAACAAACCTTTCGATCTACTCGAAGAGCGTTCGGCTATTGGTGTCTTGTTATAATTTAAACCTTCAATTGCCTTTACTATATTGATCATGTATAATGTTACCTCTCTTGACAATTCTTTATGACTAATCACTTTATAAACATCGTGTTAATCCTCATTTAGACTTCTGCATCGCGCCTCCTTTTCCTTTTCCTTCTTACTTTTATCTTTTTACCTAACAAACAACAAATTTGATCAAGATACATTATGATTGGAGTCTAAATACAGTGCTATAACCAGTACAAAAATCATTCATTCTCAACCAAGCAGCCACTCAATTTCATGTTTTAAATATATATTTAAAGGTTTTTTTATACCAAAAATTGATTAAAAATCCCGAAATAAGGTACTTAGAATGTTTGCGAATGAAAACGTAAGGAAACGTTTTCTTATAAATTCGTTGTGCATTTATTTGGCATGAGATGAACAGTTTGTATTAAGTGGTAGAGGGGTGTATAAAGATAAAATACGACAAGATTAATGGAAGGGGGAGATAAAATGTACTTGGCTCCATTTTGAAAGAAATTTTTGAAAATACGCATATTTTGTATAGAAATCGCGTTCTGTTTGAAGTAAGCAGGGGAAATAGGGCATATACAGCTTTGTTATATTTTTTTTTTTTTTAAATAACTTATATATTTTTATTTAGATTTGAACTATTATGCATATAATATTGATGTTTTTTGATGATGTTTCTAGATAAAACTCCATAGTTAATGATTTTGATAAAAAAAAAAAAAATTATCAATAAAACTTCTCCGTTTAGTTTTACTTTTTTATTATTTTGACCAACGAGCGCTTTCGCCTAAGTAAGCATCTTTAAGACTGGTAAATTGTTCTTAACATTTACAGCTTTTATACTATATCTTACATGTTTTGAAGATAAGGAAATCAAATAAGTATTTTAACAGGGGACAGAAAACATAAATATTTACAACTAGTTTGCTAAACAGTTCATTTTTGTGAGTTATTGGACCGAAATTGGGATTTAGCATTTATTATATAAAAAGTTTAATTGACTGTTTTATTTATAATTTTATCAAAATCATGATTATGCGTATATCAAGAAAAAATATTTTCATATTTACAAGAACTATTAGTAAAATACTTATTTTTTAAATGACGGGACATTGATTGAATCTACCCCTCGATGAACATTCAGCCACCAAGGGGGGTTGATTCAGACATTTGTATTTTCAATGAAATAAGATCAAATTTTCATGAACCCAATTTCCTTGATGTAAAAAAAAGAAAAATGAAACTGAAATGTGGACATGCGCATTGCTCGTGCTGTTTCTTGTTGTGAATAGGGCATCGACAAAAAAATGATTTAACATAAAATAATGTCGTGAATATGGTTTACGAAAAATCTTACCTTTTAAGCGTTGAAATAGAAATGTATTTATTTGTCACTAAACAAAACAAACCCTTATTTTTAATAATAGCCGCAAACGGAGTATTGCTAGATAATAATATTATTCCAATTAAATATTCACGATTTAGGTAGATAACCCTGATATAATGTGCTCCAAAGCTGAATGTGCCTCGTTTTATCATAATAAATGGATATAAAAATACTCAATGTAAAGATGCTTTGAGTTTACTCGATAATAAAACATTTTTCTTATAAGTTTGTCATTATTTAAATTTTTATATCTGCTCGTATTAAGGCGTAGCAATTTATATTATAATCGCAGTCTATCTTAATGATTTTACTAGAGTCACTAACTGGACTTTTTGATAATAGTTCATAATAAGTACCTCATAAACACATATACCTTAAATAATTAATACCATATTCAAAAAAGTGTTTTATATTTTATATGATAACACATTAACGAAGTTATATAAAAGGAATGCCAAGATTACTAAGTGGCTTAATTTTAGTATAAGCTCCGATAAACAATGTAAGTTAAGGAGCCCGGCCAATTTACTAACACATATCACATGTTTTTCCGTTGACAATTTCTTGTACATGATTTACAATATTGATAAATAAGTGTAGGTTAGTTATTATAAATGTTAAATTAATATTAATGTACCTACATATCATCATGATTATCAATCTCTTTCCGCAATTTATGGTGCATAAGGTACTGAATTGGTACACCAATCGCAGCGTATTTTGATATTTTTTTGCTACATGAAGGTAAGATGATCAGTATTACGCTTTAAGTACCAGTCATATTCAGTTCCAATTTATTGATTTTATACTAATATCGTCAAAATAATCGATGTCTATAGAAGAAAACAGTTTCGTTAATTTTTAATTACTTAAAAATGTCGTTATCTTCAGCAACCAAAACGAAAGCAAGCAAATAATTTTGCAACGTCATCAATAAATAAATTGAAAAATGGAGGTGCCAAGTGAGCACCCTGGAGTAACATCAATACTGGTTGATAAATTATAGTTATCTATCCGAACTCTGTTTTATTCTTGTTTAAGAACCCTTTTTAATCCAAAGGCATGTAATTTAACTTTTAGAATTCGAAAATCCACTTGTCATCTCATCTCAAAAAAAAACCGGTGTAAAAAAGGAAAATTGCTGATAAGTTTCAAGTATTTTGACAGTAACCTGAGTATAATCCAAAAAATTAGAAAGAATAAGTATAATTACGTTTTTAAGTAAAATAAAAAGTTTATATTTTATCATTAAAAAATAAAAAGTAAAACACGAAAATAATTTTTTAAATGTAAATTTATTCTTAAATTGGAGCACAAGCGCAGTGCCCTATGCACCACTGGGTACAACTAGGAAAATAGTGATTATGATGATGCATAAATAGATGTTTTATTAATACTTTTTGTTTGTTTAAACCATTCGATGTAATATGTAAAATATAATTTTAAATCAAAAGATTTTGTACGTAGCATCATGATCTCTAAAAACTAAAAATTGCAGGTACATAAGCCTTTAAAATTTAAAGCACTTTTTGTTTTTTTTCCAAAAAAGATTTTTTATTTTCTGCTAAGATATCTGTAGAGTTTATGGTCAAAAAATACTTGTAAAATTAAAACGGAAATGCGTCATCAATACAATCTTATATCTGGCATAAAGGCCACATAAACGTAGACATTTAAATAAATATAAAGAAAAATGTGGCTATTTCTTTTTACTGCTTTTTCCTCCCCTAAATTTGCCTAAACGGCCGAGCTGTGAAAAGTTTCACCCCATAACCAACCCCTTCTCGTTAAACTAGAGCAAGATCTTTTCTTTATTATGTGAAAACCTGAATATCTGGAATCTGCGACTTTTATCGGTCTTTACAAATAGTTATCCAATCACTTTTCAGACCTTATTCTCAAACAATTTAGTCCAATGATAAAATTAGAATAAGATAATTAACTTTTATTTGATTTCGTTGAGATTAACATACTCTTTTTGTATTTGTAAATATATGTACAACGCGAGATCGGGCGTATTTTTTTCAAATAAAAAAACATGAAATAACTCTGTTTTTGTATCTCTAAATGTGTATCTTTAAATAAAAAAAAAATACATATTATGCTCATGAATGTGACACTTAAATTGTTATTTTAGGAGGTACAAATGATATAATATTATTATTATTATTATATCAAAAATAGCACCCGTAACTGACGTATTTTTATTTATTTAATTATTTGACTTGTTGTACATAATGTTATTTGTACATTGGCAGGCTTATTGCCAAATGGCAATTTCTTCCAACCAGCCAATATAATAATAGTTTTATGTTTATAATTCAAGTTACAGAACACATTTAAAAGAAAATAAAGATTAAAAAGCTAAAGATGTATAAAAATATAAATAAACGTATTTGTTTGCAAATTATCTTAAATCAAAACTATCACTCAATTGGAAAAAAGAAAAAAGAGGAAAAAGAAAAAGAGAAGAGATTTAGGAAGAAAAAAGAGATGTTTCTTCAGACGTGATTTAAACAGAGATAATGTAGTAACATCTTTGATAGTTGATGGGAGATGATTCCACAGTTGAGCCGCATGGACACTATATGAGTTAGAAAAGAGAGAGAAACTGTGAATGGGTATTAAGAGAGTGCCTTGAGAATAAGAACGAAGAGGTAAACCATGAACCGATAAGCGTTGAAATTTTTCACGCAAGTATAAAGGAGCGTTAGGACTATGAAGTACATTGAACAGAAGTGAGAGAGAGAGTGATAGTCTCTCCGCTGTCTAATTTTGAGCCATTTCAGTTGCCTACGATAATCAGAAATGTGTAGCATTGCATAGACTTTGTGGCATGCTTCCTTATTCCGTTTTGTTTGCCGTCCACGATACTACGATAAAATTCATTCCCACTTATCCTATCTATCATGTATATGGGATTTTGCCAGCAAAAATAGATTTCGGAAGTACAAATTTTCTGAACAGAGCTCTGAGAAATATTCTTGGACTGAAATGGGATTCCCATGTAAAGGATATCAACCGACAGACAAAAATACTTCCTTTCAAGGTAATGCCACTGCATGACATAACTAAAACTCTTTTGAATATCATAAACCTTACTGCTCACACAAATTTTGAATGCACATTTGGTCATGAAACTCAAAATCACAATACGCGTTACTCGGGGAATCTTCATGTGTCTAAGTTTCGCTCATCAAAGTTCGGCAAATGGTCTCTGGAATATATTGGCCATACCGAATTTAATAAACTGCCCGATGAGCTCATGCACAATAAGTCGGATAGGAAATCCAGAAGTGTCGCAATTGAAAATTTCACTTGAATCTTTTTAAAAGTGATATTTATTAATGAAATTTATGTAGATGGTGAAAAGTACTGTGTTTTATGTTTCTTAAATAATGTTTTCTTTCTATTTCGGATATATTAACTATGAATAATATTATGTATTGTCACAAAAATGATTTTTTTTATGTACGGTCCCAAATTAGTTTTTGTTAAAAACTCCTGGGAGTATAATATGTAATGTTTGTAAAATACTCGTTTGTTTTATTATTATATTAAAAAATGTACTCCCTAACTTGTGCAAGAAACCCGACGAAATATCCTCACGAAAGACGAAAGTTTTCTGCTAATTTCATGTAAAAATCCTATAAAAGGGAAATCGAGGGAAGATAAAGTTGCCTTCTGGCGTAGTGGTTGGCGCGTTCGTCTGCCATGCTTGAAGTACAGGGCTCAATTTCTGCGATCGACGATTTAAATTTGCTAAAAAAATAGTTTTAAATTGAAATATTACACTGACCTTGAAGCTTCAGACTGATTACCTTACCCTCTGTGTAACAAATTATTAAAATAAACTGCATTGGGAGTACCAATGTTGTGCCCTTTGCACCAGTAAGTGCGTATAGGGAAATTATGATTTTATTTATGATTATTTTGGCGCCATCTAGTTTTAGTTGCTTTTAATCTATTATTAAGGTTTATTTTAATTAATAAATTAGTAAAAGGTTTTTCCGAAAATAACTACCAATGTCAAAAAATTCAAATATTAAATATCGTCATTTTCATTTTAGACTTAAAATGAATTTCAAAATATAATTATTACTGAAAATTATCATAAATTTTCTTCTACGATTATTTAATTTTTTGCATTGATTAATCCAGCTTAATTATGAAGATTCAAAAGAGAGATTGCAGGCTTTAAGGGTCATTAAGGCTGTTTTCAATATCTTCCGGGTTATAATGCTGCCTTTTAATCCCGTTGTTTGATAAGTAATCATTTAAAATCATCCTACTGAAAATTTATACTGGGTAAGTACGCATTGAGTTTTTTAAAAGACATTTTCAAAGTCATTCTATCTTTTTTCAATGACTTTAAAACAACATTAGGTATTTGTTGAAAATCTGTTGTTGATAAAAACTGTAGTTTTTATTGAATTCGTAGTTTTAATAGCGGAAAATTTTACCAATTACAAAATAATGTATTAATACTATCAGAAAAATACCAGGTACATTTTTTTTGATACTTACTAATCAATTGTTTTATTCATGTGTAATAATAAGATTATGGAGTGCAAAGGACTAAATTTCCATTTTTTGATACTTGAAACTCATATAAGACTGTAAAAACTCCGTTTCTACCTACATCCTTCCTTATTCAAATTGTGTTAATTGTAGATTTACCAAAAGCAGCCAGTCCACAATTAAAAAAAAAAAATGGGTCTCTAGTGCAGTAAGGTCAATTCTATGTTCTGTTAAAATCAACCAGACCACTTTCACATGAAAAACTATAATAATCACCTCCTGAAAATATTGTTGATTATAAAAACATTGTAATCAATGAAATATTGTTGATGCAATAGTAAAAATGAAGTGCTTTATAAAAGAAACGATCGGAAGAACTTTAAAGTGAGTTAAAAAATTATATACAGTTCACAAAATTATAATTCATTCAACATTTCCTTTCTCTTCCTTAATCTCTCCTCCTTTCTTTTTTCCTATTTTTTCCTTTATCTCATTGATTAACAGCTTTGATTTAAGGTAATTAATAATAAAATACGTTTTTTTTATATTTTTATATATCTTTAGCTTTTTATTCCTTAGTTTCTATTGAATATGTTCTGCAACTTGAGTTATAAAAATAAAACTATTATTTTATTGGTTGGTTGGAAGAAATTGCCATTTGGCAATAAGCCCGCCAATGTACAAATAACATTATGTACAAAATGTTAAATAAAAAATAAATAAAAAAATCCCGCGTTATCAGTGTACAGTGTACAGTGTATTGAGCTGACCAAACAGAGAATATATTTTACATATTTGATTGTTTTTATTCAAAAGTTCAAAAGTTAATAGTACAATAAGTTTAATATAGAAACAGGACGTGCGAATTGAAGAATTATTTTTTCAGAAGTACTTTGAATAAATAATGTTAGTTTATAGAGAATGCGCATCTTGAACATATACCTTTTAATATTTCACCGTTTTTGCTTGTATATGTAATTTTTAATACTATTTAAATGTTATTTGTGTTTTTTTCTTTTTATATACTTTTTTTGGCTTGTTTACATAATTTCAATTTTTTCAACGTTTTTGATAAAAAAAATTAACCTGTATTGGGTGTGCGCATATTTTGTTAATTAAAAAAAATGATTTTATTTTGTACTAGTTCAGTATGTATATATACATCCATGTAATTTTTAAACTTTTTCAATTTTCTTTCCCAGATTGCATAATGTAAACATTATTTTGAATTTATTTCCATGCCTAGTATTCTGTTTATTCTGTTATTTTCAAGTATTTTTCATACCCTTTTTAATTTGTAGTATATCATAATTTTAATTTTTCTGCTTTTGTTAAATAATATTATAGTTTAAAATTTAAAAACGTCTCTAAAAAAATTATTATCTGTATGTCCCTAAATGAGTTTTTTTTTTTAAAACTCCTTGGGAATATTGTATATAATTATGTATAATATGTTTTCAATATAATAAAAAAAAAAATTTAAAAAAAAATTAAAAAAAATCAATTTTATTTAAAGACACTGGCTTTAAAAGCGATGTACAAATGCGTACATCAATAAATAAGGACAATTTGCTTTTATACTGGACGTACAATATAATTATTCTAAAATTAACCAATTTTATTTTTAAAAAAAATATGATCCCAAGTTTTTTGCTTGACTTTTAAATATTTACTTGATTCAAATAACTATTTAAATGTAAAATAGACACAAATATTTTTATTGAAAAAAAAACGCTTTTAAATATTAAATATCCAATTAATTTTATTTTGCAGTAAAATGTCGAATTGAGAAAAAATTGTTTTTATTAAATATTATTCTCTAGTTAAAAGTATCCCGTTTACAGAAAAGTGTACAAACCATCAGTTTTGTGGTTTAACGGTCTCGTTAAAACAATTCGATCGAAAATGATTTATTATTTATTTAGCATATGAGCCCTAAGCCTTATGACCACAGAAACATATGTTTAAGAAATAGAAAAAAATAACATAAAATTATGTAGCAAAGACAAACGTGTGCGAAAAAATTGTGGTATGCAATATATTTAAAAACACGATTAATATATGTTTAAGACTTCGGGCTAACTCACGCCAATCCATTTCCATCTCACACTGAGTTTATGGAGAAGAGATCAAGGAAAAGCCGGAAGATCTATCCCAATAAATTCCCAATTTGTTGAATTGACTAATCTACACATTCTAGACATTTGGGCATAAAAACAAGTTGCTCTTAGAAGATTTGAATTAAAGCAGATTTTGACTTCTGGGGACATGGTCGAAAACATTAACAGAAATTTATTGCAGCAGAGTTGGGAAATCACTAAGACCATTGAATATTTTTAAAATGCATATTAGGCCTTTCTCAGTTCTACGTTGCTCCAATGAAGACAGATTAAGAGATTGCTCCATTTCATAATAGAAATAATTATTCCTTTGTAATCTGAGCAACCAAGCCATTTTTCATAGAAAACAGTGTTAGATTGACTCGATGTGGTAAAAAATGTGAGTCTTTTATAAAAAATATAAAAGAAAACTGTCCTGTTAATAAAACTACATAATACGAAATTAACGGAAAAATACAAAAAAAACAATATTGGTATAGTGATCGCTAACGGTCATATAGTGATCATAGTGTCAAATATATTGTAACTAAAGAATTCTTATTCAGCGACTACAATATGTAGTAGTCTATGAAGTGATATGGTAAATTGTATATATATGTAACATTTGTTTTGTATGTAATTCGAACTTCAAAGTAGAGCAAACATTTTTTTCCTGTGCAGACTATATACGCGATAAAAAGTTTAAGTCACAAATACGGTTTTCGTTTGTCTAAATCTCTCTAGCATACTCGCGCGAACTAATTAATCAGCCACGTGCACGCATTTCTAGTAAAACTGTCACGTGCACAAAACTCACTCTTGAAGTTTAATCTCAAACCCTCGTTTAACATTAAAGTAAAATTCGTAATATATAACTGAGTGTCCTAGAGTTTCTTTCCACGACTTGGAATCCTCAATACAATATCAATGTATAAAAATCACTTAAGAGTATATTCGGAACTGTTTTTTTAGACTATTAGATTTAAAAAATAACGTGATGTTTTCAAGTTGCATTGATTTCGCTAGTTATTTTAAAATTCAACATCTTTCAAATCTATCTTTTGATGTAATTTTTTTTTTTTTGAAAAATTATTGTAAACAATCTAATTTATAGGCTTCATAGTGACGAAAACATTTCGAATAGAGTGCCTGTTTGCAGAGCTAGCCATTTTGTACTCTTAGACATTTTGTGCTCACAGACTAATCAGAAAACACTCTCTTTCGATAATACAGGCTAGGCACAATGAAATTGATATATCGCATTTTGAATACAACAGTTTGATCAATGTTTAAAGATATCCGAAATGAAAATATTAATATAAAATATTATTATATAATAGTTAACTTTGTGGCCAATCATTTTAACTTTGAAAAAAAAATATAAAAGACCAGCATTTTATTTATTTTTAGTCTTTTTTTAAATTTTTATAATAAAAAAACATGTATAGTTTTATTTCACCTTTATTTTAACATATTACAACAGAAATGAAAAACATTTAAGAGAAGGTAATACAGAAGTCTAGGCATTTACAGGGCTTATGACCTGTCAATGGCTGGTTTAAGTGGCCACTTTACACACTATGTAACATTCACCATTCTGCCTATATTTGAACATCTATATTCATTCCTTGAATACACAAGTTACACGTGCTATTGCTTATTTGTATAAAGACAGCACAGCATGTGTTAGGGTAAACGGATCATACACATCGTGGTTTGACATTCATAAAGGAGTGAAGCAGGGATGTGTTATGTCACCATAGCTGTTCAACGTGTATATCGATAACTGCATGAAAGAATTGAAAGGCTTAAGAATGGGAGTAAAAATGGATGATTTAAAAGTCAATTGTCTTTTGTATGCTGACGATGCTGTACTCCTTGCTAATAACAAAGAGGAACTGCAATTCTTGGTAACAAAGGTCTACGATGTATGCAAGAGACGCAATTTGCTGATGAATGTCGATAAATCGAATGTGATGGTTTTTGAAAGAAAGGAAAGTATGACTAAATGTGAAATCACTGTGAATGGAGTTATACTAAAACAAGTAGAGGAATTTGTGTATCTGGGAAGTATGTTCACTAGGGATGGAATGACTGAGAAAGATATTGAAAGGAGGGTGAGTGCCGGGAACAGAGTGAACGGTGCACTTAAATCGACCTTGGCAAATAAATGCTTGTCACAAGAGGCAAAATTGGCAGTTCACAACGGAGTCCTGGTCCCGTCCCTGATGTATGGGAGCGAAGTATGGACTTGGAAAAACAGGGATGAAGGTAGGCTGAATGCTGTCGAAATGCGATCTATCGGGCGAATGTGTGGTAAAACTATGTACGATAGATGCACAAATGTTGAGATCCGTACATTATGTAAGGCTGAGACAAGCAAGGAGAGAAAATCAAGAAAGGAGCTCTGCGCTGGTTTGGACATGTAGAACGAATGGACAGCGAGAGAACGGCTAAGAATATTTACAATGCGAATTTTGATGGATGCAGAAAAAGAGGAAGACCGAGAAAGACATGGCATGACTAAATCCAACAAATACTTAAAGATGGACATGTCGAAAGTCGGAATAATCGGCGCGCGTGCATGAGAAGATGTATGAATGTAGAGGAAGCGAGATCTGTATGCAAATATAGAGTGTTGTGGCGTTCTATCCTCTCTGCCTACCCTTACGGGGAAACGGCGTGACGGTTTGTTTGTTTGTTTATTATTAATTTTTTTTGGATTTGAAAATTACTAGGCCTTTGCATGTAAAAATGTGAAAGTTAAATTTTATGCAAAAAAATGATCTTTTCATCTATTATCTTGGCACCTAACTAAAACTCAAAACACCAGACTTTCGAGTTTTAGGGATAAGTGCGTGAAGAGAATATTATTCATAAGGTGTTTGATTTCATAACTTATATTAAAGTCAAAGAACGGATGCAGCAGCTTCTTTTTTTGAGCGTTTTGAGCATGCAGAAACATGCTGCGCATGCCTCAGGAGAACCTTTCTTTTCACCCCCGGGCTACTGCCGCCCGTCCTGGAAGGCTGTCGATGACGATATTTCGGCTTTAGTTGGTGAAACTAAGGGACGCAGGATCGACGCGGAAAGAGGCGGGAGTTATGCCTGGCGATAGGGTTTCCTGGAGGCGTCTGGTGATTTCTTGCTTCACCTAGAAGTGGATGTGAATAAAGAAAAAGAAGAGGTATGTGATTTACAAATTCGTCATATTCTCCTAGTATTTTTTTCTTAATGACGGTGTATTTTTTACAATAAATAAAGAATAATAAGTAAATGAGAATAATTATAATTAAAAAAAAAATAATAATTAATAAACGAGTGTTTTTATTCCCCGTCGTGACAACCGGATATTATACGTCTATTAACAATGAATGTTATTAAAATATAATTTATCAGCAATACCGTCGAACTAATGTTATTTTAACTAATGGCTGAAGATTATAAAAAATAAGCATCTACCAGCTTGTTTTTATAATTAGGTATGTATTATGTGCGTAGCCCAAGATTGGGCATAATACGAGCTCCTGTACTGCAGATTCTGAGAGTCAACCAAACTGGTTTTACTCCCTGTAAGTCGTGTATGGAGCATATCCATAATATAAGATGCATTATCTAACAGAGTAATGTAATGAACTCACCCCTTGCGTGTTGCTTCATTGACTGAGAGAAACGAGAAAGCATTTGAAAGTCCGCATCGGCCATCTCTATGGAATATTTTCGATGCGTATGGTATTCCTCCCACGATTATTGATGTTATAAAAGAACTCCACATAGACAACAATTGTCGAGTGAGAATCGGCTCTTTGACTTATTGGTTCAGGGTCTCCATTCAGGCAAGGATGCGTTCGTTCACCATTCTTAATCATCATACTGATGGATTTTATCTTATGCTTATCAATGCCACCTGATTGGAGCATAGAAGTGAACTGTCCGCTAAAGTTGTGTGACTTGGAATATGCAGACGATGCAGTTCTTCTTGTAAAGTCTGTTAGTAATTTTCAGGAAATTGCTGACAAACTGCAAAAAAATTCTACTTGCCTGAGTTTTAATACTAATAACAAATGGACTCAGATTATGTGCAACAAATTTTGCTTTGACCCTGATCAGCCTTTCAATAATAATGGGCAGAAGATAGAGAAAGTTGACAGCTTTAAATACTGAAGAGTTCACAAAACTGAGGATGAAAGTATGTACAAAGAGCTCGCAACCCGCCAAGGGTTTGCTGGAGCAACTTTTTACATGATGCGTGTTATCTGAAACTCTGATCTATACTCGGTCAAAGCAAAATGCCGATTACTCAACTCTTATATAATGCTAGTACCTTTATATGGGTGCGAATATTGGCACCCTATCAAAGCTAGGAACATCAAACTTGAGTTTTGAGAGTAAATGCTTGAGTAAAATATATTGGAGAATATAGGAAAACCAAGCAATTTATTAGAAAGCAGCAGGAGAATTTTGCAACAAAACTTCATCCATGATTTTTATTTTTTATATGGGAGTTGTTTTAACTATTTTTCTTGTTCATATTGTACGAGATTTATTTTTCACAAGTGGATTTTGTTTCCAGTCTATCTATATATAAGAAGTGTTGAGAATGGCGAAATACCGGCTGTGGACCTTTGTAGGAACTTTTCCGCATTTGCTTAGGGAAGAAAAATCCACAGAAAACTCATTCAAGAGAAGCCGGACAATTGATATACATCATCGGGCCTTTGCCACATTTTGTGTCCTGTTATCATGTATTGTCCTTATTATCTGTACTGTCCTGACTTTGAAAGATACTTCCTTTTATAATAAGTTATTGTAACTTATAACATAATGGATGTGCCTGAGATCTTCACCAACGCTTCTTATTAGAAGGATTGTTATTCATAAAAATAGATATTTTGTTTTAATTAAGCTTTTATTTCATATCTAAATGTTGGGATCAAGAGGAATATTTGGTAGTCAGATGACAGAAGGGACCATCTGTATTTTTGTCTATGTTTAAGTTTTCAAAAGTTTTAATTAATATTTCAGTAAATACATGCAGAAAAAAAAATCAGCGTCATACTAAAATAGTAATTTGTTATTAAAAGGGAACACTAAAATATTTTAGTTTGTGGATTAAAGTCTTGAAATTGAGACGTATTTCAGCTCTCCTGAACATTTTTGAAAATTACAGATGGTCCCTTCTGCCATCTGACTACCATATTCTATAGTGGGCCAGTTAGGAACTTCTTCAGCATTTGCTCTAGTGATGAAAAAACAAATAAAACTCTTCAAGAAAAGCCGGCATGTTGACAGTCATTAACAGGCATTCCGTTCCACTAAAAGGCTGTTGTTGATTTTGAGTCTACTCTGGTTTATTTTGCCAATGTACTTCAACCATGGTAGCTGAATGCGTCAACCTCAATTTTCTTTTTCAAGGTCTTAACCTTGGATTAACAATTGAGTGGAAGACATTCGTCTTGGGTTTTTCATTATATTTTAGATAAAAAACTGTATTTTACATCCACCTGGACACAGAAAAAATGATCGCTAAGATATCAATAACAGAAATATATTTTTGTTTAACTAAATAAAATATTATTAAACACAGTTTACGCCATAAAATAAAAAAAATATTTAAATCATTTTGAGAGTTCCCATGTTAAATATGTTTTTTTTTATATATACGCCCAATGGGCATTTTAAAGGATATATCTTTAAAAAGTTTTTTTTTTTACAAAAGTAAGTAGAAAGACACAATGGTATATAGTAGAGTTGGTGGGAGTGGAAGCGGGAGAGAGCTGTTTATTATTGAATTTGATTTAGTGATCGTATGAAAGAAGACAACTTGTTATCAAAAAAATCAAGACTGGTATGTTTGTTAGTAGACCTAAGAATAATGATACTACGGGCCTTACTGATATATCGGGTATAAAGTTAAACTTGAGAATAGTTGAAGAATAATCATGGTATAGCAAAAAGTATTACTTATAAATCTCGCATAGAGTTAAACTCAGTTTAAATCTGGGATAGGGACCAAAGAAACTTATACCTGCACATTATACGGCATAACGCTGGAATAAGCACGCGATCTGTCAAAAGTCATATTTTTCGGTAATAATCAAAATGGATAGCTTAACAATTTTTTTTCCATTTTAAACAGTATCGAAATTCTGCGACCTTCTTGATGCGATTCAAGTGAATTTAAAAAAAAAAGAATCTTGTATGTAGTTTGTATGTGTTTTGATTAATTGTGATATAAAAAAAAATACGAATAAACTAAAGAACTCGTTTTTACCTTCACCTCTGCTTTTTCTAACGGTTTTCATGTTTTCCATTACACTGACAGTAGTCTCGATTTGACGTTTGTTTTTGTTTGTTGTTGTTATAAAAGTTACTGCGTACACGCAAATATCAGTGTTGACTGTTTAAAAAATTTAAGCATTTTATAGCCTGTGAATTGTTATTCTAAGTAATAAATATTTTTGTTGGTCAGCTTTTTTTATATATAGTTATTTCTTAATGTAAACCTGATATTAAAAAAATCTAATAAGTAAGGCCTTACGTATTCTGTTTGTGTGGAATTACTTTTATTTATTAGATTTTATTACCATTTGACCACGTGAAGGACAATTGAACAAGTGCAGATTATGTCATTTAACTCAAGGCAATTATTCCTTTTGAGAGCTGCGTGTAGTTAGTTCTTAATGTAATTTTATGATTCATTGTTAATAGTAGGGAGTTGTGTTTGAACGACAATATTTAGCTGCCAATTTCCATACACCACAAGAACCATTAAACATATAATATCGTTTATATCTTCGGTTGTGAAATCATTGTTTGCAATACAAACCTGAAATTCAATCATAATAAATTTATGAAAATATACAATTTAAATAATTTCTGATTCACGTTTGTATTGCGGACTAGCGGATCAGAGGTCTAAAGAACGTTCAATCACAAATAAATTTCCATCAGGAAATACATAACTATACTTATTACAAGCTTTTACCCGCGGCTTTGCTTACGTGGTATTTATAGTGTTAGGGATAGAAAGTAGCTTGTATCGATTGACGGTCCTCGTATCGTTTTTCTGTTCTAAAAAACCAAAACCAAACCAAACTTCTCGTTGATAAAGCAAGTTAGTTAAAGAAATTTAAAGAATTAGTTACAAATTTCTTATTTTTGGCAACCCGCGTTACCGCCTCCTTTTTTGAAAAATTGGTGCTAATTGCTGCGATATTTAATTATTTAACAAAAAAAAATTAAGATGAAAAATAAGAAAACTATTTTACCAAGTCACATTCAAGTCCAGTTTATCTATGGCCTCATTGTGTAACTAATTTCTTTCGAAAATTCATTAGTATTGTATGAGAGAGAACGAGAATGAAATACAATTTCTATTGCGTTATAGTGAGATGGATATATGACGAACGAACGATCTTACGAAACAAAATTGTGACAGAAGAAGCCTGCTGACGTAAACTGCTGACGAATATACGTAGATGAGTTTTAACTTAGGTTACGATTAGATGATGTTTTATAAATCATTAGGGGCGAGAAATAGGCTACCCACATGTAGTAAAATGGAAAAATATATTTCAATTGTATACTTTTATAAAAAGAAGTAGTTTTTAATGTATTAAACTATTTTTTATATGTTTAATAGGTCAACAGAGATATTCATACTTCAATATGAGCGAAAATGCTAAAACAATGCCTTAGTTGAAGGCACAATCTTAAGTCTTAGGATGTTACCAAATCAATTGATCGATCGTCAATCGATGCTGACTGAGATTACTCAACATCAATCGACAGTTCTCACTGCACCAACTTTATCTGAGCGATGGATCGAGTTCGAATCGATTCATCAACGATCAAGCATCGATCGGTGACAAAATAGCTTCTGCATGGCAATTTCTTGCAACGCCCGCCCCGGAAAAACAAGGTCGTACTGGCCGGTAATGCGTCCTCTTCTGAATACATTTATAAAAAATACCGGTGGATAGCTCACAGTATAGGGTATTACCACATCAACCGATTGACGCCAGTCCATCATCGATCAATGGTTGATCCATCGGCTGATTCATACGGTCGATCAATTATCGATCGACGGTCGATTTATCGCTGATCGATTATTGATCGATGTTTTGTCTACCAGTATTCGTCGATTAGCCGACAGCTTCAACATCATTCGATCGACGAACGTTTACTCATTTTTATCATTTATCCAACTCTCAAAAGGCTGCGCTAAAAAAAATCATTTGGTCGCGTTGCTCCAAGATCATGTTACATCAAGCAAATGACAGAATATTATGAAATTCAATATTTGAAAAAAAAAACACTGAGACAAACTGTTTAATGATTCATCTTACACAATCAAAAAAATTAACTTAAATAGGACCTGTTATACCACATATAATTTTCAATCATAAATACGCCGGTCATTTGACAAATTACCGACTGATCCAACGAATGAGAGAAACGCTAATTTTTTCCTTGCCTTATGCATAGTACATGTATCTATAGTTCTATCTAAAAGCTGTTGTTTCTTTCACACAAATATTTTACTGCATATTTCTACAAATTTAACTTCCCAAATCTGAAATAAAAATGTCCATTTAAAGATTGCAAAAAATACAATTTCCTCATTTTAAAAATAAGAGAGATATATCAAGTCTTTTATCCTACGCAGACTCGTGTTTCATCACAGCCATATGATAATTTTTTATTGATTTTACCCTGCGTGTGATTTTCTTATATCTTTGAATGGAGTGAAACAAGTGACTAATTATTTACCGTGGAACGCAAACTATTTTTAAAAAAAAAGGTTTGAGATGAACATTGGAGTCAAACAGACATCGCGTCGGTTGAGGTATCGATGGTACATTAACCTACAAAAGTGCATAATAAAAAATACCTAACTCACACGTGGTCGCTAGTCTGCTACTTTTCTATGACAATATAAAAAGGCTTCTGTAAGCCTGTCAATTGACTGGAAAAATCATTTTAAAAAACTATTAAGATGTCATTATTTATACGTCACGTAATTCCCGGAGTTCCATATTAACTTCTTTGAGAGGTTTTTCGTCTTTGTTAAAATATATTTGAATTGAATAAATATAATTATGCAATATGAGTGCTGAGCATATCCATGACATCACAATATGAAACTTCACAATATGAACTTCACTGTACATGTGAACCGAGGTGAGCGATTCAATGTCAAATCCATAAATAGAGATCATGAACCGATAACGAGTAAATGCCAATTCCATTATTAAAACAAATCGATTTGATTCACCATTTTTATCGAAAATTCCTGTATAATATAACTTAACCATTACAATGGCGTTGTTTTGACTTTTGAATACCGCTTTTATAATAAATTGTTGGTAAGAACCAGCAATAACTTTTACTGTATCCGGGAGAACAGAGCTGCGGTTTCTAAATTATATTTAATGCAACCTTAGGTTCCGTGAAAGGGTCACAGGAGTTCCAAGACGGAGGACGTATTGTCGTAGAAAATATTCAGTCAACGCTTTGACGCCAGCGCTTTAATCTGTAAAAAGCTAATATTGATACCCCGCAGTCGTTGAGAAGGCTATCATGGTTCTGATTATGTTTGTATTGACATACCAATGTTACGCCTAGCTTACGCCTATACTAAAAACAAATTCAGAACTATATAAGATGCCGTTTCAGATCTCCGTATTCAATTGTCCGACGTTAAACCTAATTTTAAGCTATTACAAGAAAAACTAAAAAAAAATCATTTTTTCCATTAAATACGTGTTGTAAAATTTTTCAATTCAAGATATAGTTTTTCTTTTCAAGTCAAACATTACAACATGCAAGCAATAAGGTGTCATGGGTCTTAAAAATAACGTTTTTTACTGTCGAAATGAGGTTCCGCTAAAACACGGTAGATAAATTAGGGGTCCATAGCAAAAAAAAATGGGAACCGCTGATATAAATTTTTATGTCTGAAATAAAACGATGATCCGCAAATTCACACTTAAAAAGAAAGTGCTCTTCTGTCATTGAAAGCGTCTGTCTACTCCCAATTGAATGAGTATCTCAATCGAATATAAAAAAATATCTATAGGAATAGGAATAGGAATCTTCCGCTTCATTTTTTTTCTCTTCAATCCGTCAGCGCTTAAAATCTTTTTGGGTTATCCCTGATCACTGGACTACACAGTTTTTATTAGACTATATGGTATATTGTTGAACTATATGGTAAATTTAATGACAAATCATGTGTTTTTAATTTAATTTTAATTTTTATTTATTAAGGGAAAACGACAGATGTTATATAAGAATACAAAAAAAAAATAGTACATACACCCAGTTAAAGTTTTTTTTTAAATATAATGAAAGAACATGTTACACAGTAAAGAGAAAAATAATATATTATTTAAGACTATATGAGAAAAAAAAAAAAGCTCTTAAGAAGGTTAAGGGATCAGGAAATAGAGTGGAGGAGTAGAGAAGAGGGATTTTCATAATGTAGTTGATTCATTTTCGTGCTGCTGCGGATTTCACAATCAGTCTTTTGAACACATCCTGTTGTCTCGTCCTTCTCCTTTTCTTTATGATAACCAAATGGACATTCTTGCTACTATCCGTGGCCCTATTAAAGGTCCCGTCGGATATACAGATCTGGTGGCTTTTGAAAATAATTTCAAGGCTTTTAAAAAGTTTTATAATCATTTCGGCGTATTGATCATGACCAATCAGTTTAATCTCAGTCAGTGAAGAATTCGTTTCCCTTTTTTCTCAATCCAATGAACGGAATATTATGTACTTCTGGATTACCTTCTTTCAGCAAAAAGATGCTAAGGATACTAGATTACGGAGAGCTTTTTCGGGCAGCTTTTTTCGTTTGGCAACGAGCAACTTTTCCGTGTATGTGGGCAGCGCTAATGAGACTTATGTCCTCAGTGCGGCATGTGGTGGGCAAGCTGTAAAATGGAACTAGAATCCTGGACGAGTGCTTTTGATTTGATGGCTACTCTCAGGTAAAATCCTGAATATGGAAACCGAGTGAAGATACACCCGCTTCGTAGTGCAGTGGTTGGCGTGTTCACCTATTATGCTAGAGGTCCCGGGTTCCATTCGTGGTAGGACAGACGTGAAATATTAGTTTCGAATAATGTTCTTCACTGCTTTATGTCATTGTTTCTGGGCTGGTACTCGAAGCGTAAGATTGATTACCGTACGTTATAAAATGTTAAAATTACTAATAGTTCTTTCACTGTGACTAGTTGAATTAGTTTACAACTTAGAAATAAAAGGTGTTAAGTGGTTTTTTTTTGTGACTCATTTGAAGGGCTTCGGGAGATTTGGGGAGATTATCTTTAAAAATAATTATAATTGTACTAGATTATACAATGTTGTCCTTGTGGTGTAATGGTCAACGCGTTTGCCTACCAAACAAGAGGTCTCGGGTTCGATTCCCGACATGGATGATATGAAATATTTATTTTAAAGGGTGTTTTAAAAACCTGTACCGTAAGTAAGAAAGGTACGTGAAGCGTATGACTGATCATCTTGTATTCTTGTAGCCAAAAAAAATGGTTATTCTTTGGGATTAGTGTACCAATGCAATGCTCTATAGAAATGATGATAACGATATGGTTGAACAAGTGAATAAACAGGTTTTGCTACTGTTTGTGTAATTGTAATTTGGTCATGAAGAAAAATGACAATATCCAATAGAAGCCCTCATGTTATTTGTCAAACTCAAAGTAAAAGGGGCAACCAATGAAGTAGAGTTGAATCAAATATCAATCACTGTTTATTAAATTAAAAAATAAAAAAAAAACATTATTCCATGTACGCTTCCTAGTGAAGCATATGGTATTCAAAAAGATCCTTCAAGCATCTCTGTCGACTGCCAGCTCCTGTGCATCCTCCCAAGTCAGGTTCGCGTCCCGTAGTTCTGACACGAACTGCCGACGAACAGTCAGCAGTGGACGTCCAGGACGTCGAGAACCTGATGCATTATAAAGTAGGCAAGCGTGGTTAAGGCTCTCAGGAGGCATCCGAAGCACATGGCCAAGCCAACCGTATCGCCTCCGCTTGATGACAAGTTGGCACTTAAGTTTACTGCGTCTGTTTTCTTATTACTTCATTCCTGACTAAGTCAAACCACCACACACCCAATATTATTCTAAGACACCTATTCTCAAAGCTCAGAATTTTGCTGTTTTGGACCCTAGTGAGGTGGCACGATTGGAATCCATAAATGAGAAAAGGTGTTATGCAGGCGTTATTAAGGTAAAATTTGGTTTTTACTGAGTAAATTACCGAGCTCGAGACAGCTTCCATACTGTTAAATGTGGCGCCAGCTATTCCTAGCCGCACTCCTAGTTCTTTTTAAAAGCTGCCATTTTCCCAGGTATTTGAAACTCTCGACCCTTTCGATAACTTGGTTTGACTGAGTCAGGGGATTTCGGGCATCATGGCATGAAGTGTTACACAGTACATGGGTTTTCGCAGTATTGATTTTTAAACCCATGCATGTGGAGTACCTATTAAGGCTTTCAACAGTGGCCTGAAGACCCCTGACTGAATTGTCAATTATAGCCGCATCATCGGCATACTCTAGGTCGCGGAGTTTTCGGGAGAAGGAGATGGATATTCCTCGATCTAGAGAATTAACTTCCATATAAAAGTAAATAAATAAAGCTTCTAGATATTTGACAAAAAATGTTGTTTAGTATTAGCGAAACATATCTGACCAATGGTCACGTAACAAAAACGATCTGTATACGCTGCAATTTGAATTCCAATGCAGTGCCCTATGCATCACAGGGTGTCAATATGAATGTGGTGATGATGATATAATATACTGATATGTATACGCAAGTCGATTTTCAGTTCACGTAATAAAATTTATTTATTTATTTTACATAAACGGCATAAATTGCCTTTCACATATATTAAACATAAAAATGATAAAAAAATACATACGTAAAAACATAAAAAAAAAGTTATAAAATTGCAAAACCATAACAATAGTAACAAGTAGGTAAACACACATGAGCAACCAAAAATATTAACGAAATAAATACATAAATATGAAAAAACAAAAAAAGGAAAAAAGATTTGTAGATATAAAGAAAAGTTTAAGAATAATATTCGAGAGAAAAAAAGAAATTCAGACATTTTTTATAACTATCAAGTCCAGAACCAAATATATCAGCCTTGTCCTCATACTGATTGCCATATCTATGGAGCCTAGGGATAGGCGAGTGCATGTGATAGTTGGTCCTAGAACTTGCAGAACAAAAAGGAGATCTGTGGCGGGTATGTCGACCAGGTACACGGAAACACACCAACTCCAGCAAATCAGGACAGTCAATTAATAAATTGATCACTTTGAAAAGTAATATTAGGTCAGTTAGGATTTTTCTATCAGAAAGTCTCAAAAGATTTGCTGAAGACAACAATTGATTATAATTAAATAAAGCAGCTGGAATATGAAGTTTAAAATTAATATATTTTAGAAATTTCTTCTGGACGCGTTTGAGGGAATCACATATACATATATATATATAAATATATATGCACGATATACAAGTTTGCGCTGCCTACTAATCTGTGACGCATGTATATGTACATCCACAACGTGTTTTCCCCTGAGGTTTAATTCAGACGAGCATGGGTTGAATTCTTATTGTCTTACCTTGCAAAATACGTCGGAGCGCTTCATCTTGGCACTGGGATAATATTCTCGTAATGACACGTGTCATGTTAACTCCTGTATATTTAGCTGGAATTAACCTTTTGTGGGTTAACACGGGGAAACATCTCAGCCTTTTCCTTTATTATTAATAAAAAGGAGTAAACCACGACACTTAATTCTATCGCAAAATTATCCAGGAAGCCACAGAGATATAATAGTCCAGAAACCGCGTACGCACATTAAACTGAAGCCGACAAAACTACTTATGAATTAGAAGTTTTACGTTTTGGCCATTAGTTACTCTGTAGACATCGCTTAGTACGCAACTGCCGATTTAAATTCAATTACGCCGTGTTGTCGTTTGTAAGTGTCAAAATACTGCTGGGATTAACCTGGCCAGAGCGAAGAGGGGGATTTAAATCCCCCATAGACCGATTTTAACTTGATAACTCAAGTTTTTTTAAAGCTTTTTGCCGTATATTTATTGTAATCGTAAAATTAATAGAAAAAAGCATTTTCCTATTTTTTGTTTTTAAATTTTTAAAAAGTTGTTTTTTTATATATTTTTTAAATATTAAAACAAAAATAGACGTTTATAAAACAAGAGTAAATTTCACTTTAGGCACATAAGCGTTCGGCAAACTAACGAAAATGAATAAAATACACGAATGAGTAAAATATGAGTACGCGAAAACATGAATAAATTAGTGCACGGTCATAAACACTTCCAACGTTTTATTCTCCTGACACCATATACAAAGTAGGCGCTGGGGTCGTTTGTTGCCCCGTGCAGATCATGTGTAGTTTTTGGATTCTTAGTGAGGGAAAGGTTCAAAGAGAATAGCGTTAGATCACATTTCATGTGTTAGTAGCGAATCCACAAATAATTGTTTTTAAGAATTCGATTATTTTACTGTCTGTCAGATTGTTAAATAAAACAAGGCGGATATTTTGTTGGTATTGCCAGAGTAGGCGAGTTACTTACCCGGCGTCTTTTTCTTGCATTTTTTCATAGTCCAGTCCGAAAAATGTTTTTTGAGGTAAAACCTAACATAACATAACACAAAATTATCATATACGAGTATTTAAAACATTTATGATGAAAAAAAAAAAATTATTAAAAAATTATCTTAAAAAATTAGTGTTAAATAACTTTACGAACATACATTTTTATTATAAGAGCACACATTGGAATATGCTGGCCCCTTTTCTAGATAAAAAAAAAATGTTTGTGTTATGAAAATACATGGCAATTTTTTTATACAAAGCTATGTATGCTAACATTATTTTACTCACTTTCTTTTATATTATAATTCAATGCAGTAAGCATATTTTTGTAATTAATACATGTATTTATTACAGATATAAAAAAAAAATAAGCTAAAGTGAAGAAAAATAAACCAAAAACTACTTCACTAAAATATCATAGAAGAGGTAATAAAGGCATTTTACAAATTTCCTGTACAGTAATCAAATAATCTCATAAAATCAATGGGGTTTCTTAAAAAAATGAATGTGTCTAATGCAGTAGCAAAAGTAATTGAATTCATACAAAACATATAGTTACTGACAAAGACAACACTTGTATAGCAGTTTTTATTGATTTTTAAAGCTCTCGATGAATTTTAGCTCAAAATTATATTTAAAAAACAAATAAGATAAGTTTTTTCTAATTAATTCTATCGTATTTTCTAGTCTGTTTTAAATTACTCTGATGTTCCACAAGGCAGTAAACTAAGGTTCACCCTTTTTAATCTATATATATATTATTACTCTAGAAATGATTGATTGCAGGACCCGCGACCTCAGACCATACACCTCACCCGACCTCCGAGTAGCCGAATTACAAAAGACGCCACGCTTCCAGTCAACGAAGGCGACAAAAATGGTGTATATATTGAGCCCGTACGGATCGGATCTTCGAAATGGCAGATAAAATATTTATACAAATTCAGGTAAAATAGTTTCTCTTTTCAAAAATCAAACAAGAATTAAATAATAATACCAAAAAAGTTAAGGCACTGCATAAGTAAAGTACATGCGGTGTTCCTGGATCATGTGTTACCGGAAGAAAGGTAAGGTGATCAGCAATTATTCTTACACTTCAAATGTCAGTTCAGGAACAATGAAATACTGCTGTGTAAAAACCACAGTTCAAAAAAATGTTTCATATTGACCTTCCCAGAAATCGAACCCAAGATCGTAAGCATAGTAGCCAAACGCGACAACCACTGCACCACTAGGGTTCATCTCCAATTGATTTGAAGATTTTTATCTGAGAGCAGCAATCGAGTCGAAAGCACTCATCCAGGATTCTGGTTCTATTTCACTAGTGACTAATGAACATTAGCATTTAGGAGAAATAATTTAGTCCAAAAAATCTAAACAGCCTCAAAAGTGATGTCAGCTCTTGAACTTAAAAAAAAAAAACGGTTGAAGAATTGATGAAATTTGGATGTACAAATATAAACAGAATGATGAATGATACAGTTTGTAAAGTGGCCACTCAAACCAACCAATGCCAGTTCATAGAGGATTCTCTAAAATGTTCTGCATGTCTGATGCAATATGTTAATTAAACATTAATTTAGAGACCAAATCGATAAATTAAAAAATGTCATTGCTGACCTTCGATACTATGAACAGTAAAATTCTTGTCTTGATTGAGACTAGCGTAGTAAGGTTGGTAATAACAAAATCATATATCTTGTTAAATTTCATGTGTTCAATTAAATTCTAAATGAATATGCAAAAGAAATAAAAAGAGACGTAATAGAAATTAAAATAATTCTGGTTTTAACTCTGGTTTGAAGGTGCTGAAGCGGTTTTGAGTCTAATTCTCCTTGACTTGTTTATCTTTGATTAGAAAATAAATAAGTAAACAGGTTACATATTATTTGCCACGCACACGTGGCTCAAACGTAGTTTACTTAAACCAAATGGACAGACACCTATATTTATAACTGCACAATACTCTTAATAGGGAAGCGAAAGTGTTTTGATAAACATAGTTTAATTAACTTTTATACCATAAAAATTCTTAGATTTTCATGGCCGTTCAGATGCACAACCAGTTTTCCTGGGTTATTAAGTCTTATGCTGTTCGCACTTTTTTCCCCATTCTAGCGTTTAACATCTGTGCTTGGCCATAGTGGCGAGCGTTTGCGACGCAAAGTGGGCGCAGTGAAATCGAACGTATTGTAAACAGGTGTAGTGTCTATAGTGACCGCACGGGTGCGCAATTCACCGCGTACCGCGCCCGTGTCGCGCCGCAAAACGCTCGCCACTATGGCCAAGCTCTCAGAGTAGGATTCGTACCGTGTAACTATCGTTAATGCAACTTGTTTATCCAACATATGTGTCGTTTTACAGTCTACGCTCTTATGCGATTTCTTTATTACTTACTTTTCGGTCTCCTAAAGATTACCGGTACGAATAAAAACTTATGCCCCGGTATTCAGCTAAAAACAATATTTTTATAACATTGCATCAACATAATTATATATATATTCAAATAAAATCAAATGAAATGCGATCTTAATCATGGTAAAAAAGTGCAAACGACACTCGACCAAAAAAAATATTATTGTTTTTATAACCTCATTTACATTTTAAAACATCGAGTTAACTATACGTATATGGAAATAATATTGAAAAGTTTTTATAATGAATCGCCCTTAAAATTGAAATACATATAATGGTTAATAATAAAAACGTCTTGCTTTGCATTTGCGTCGCCAAATTTTTCCTGAGAAACATTTATATAAGCTGATTTCTGGAAGTATATATGTAGGGTCCATAGTCCATAACCGATGACACATGCGTGTTAAATAAGTTCAACTGAAGTAGACCAATTATGACTGACGATGCAATGTCAACATTTTCTATCGAATCCAATACATACGTATAATGCAACTCTATGAGTATTGCATATGAAATTGTAGGGCAAAGTTTTGCAGTACATTCACATCGTCCCTACCATGAAGAAATGAACTACAAAGGAACGTCATCTATAAAGAGACCATAAGACGCAACGTTAGTCAGCCATTCAAGTCAGTCAGCCCAACAAGTTCAGTTCACTTCAGTCCAGCTCGACAATTCAGTCACTCAGTTCCAGCATGTAGTTCAAGTGCAGTCTCTTCAACCCATCATCGCCGCTACGCTCACGCTATATATTCATCATCGTCAAACCCTTATTCGCACCTAATGGTGCATAGGGTACAGAACTGCTAAAGTAAATGCAGTGTAGTGATCTGTTTTCGGTGTATGGATGGTTGACCATATTGAATTGGACTTGCCAGAAGTTTTGTTACATGGGTGGCGTGTATTAAAATAAAGAATTTTCTTGCATATTACGCAGAGCTTACTATTAATATTTAACGGAGTTGACTATATTCAATGGTTCGAATATAATTTTTTTAAATCACACAATATCTAACCATGTTAATAAATGCAAATCGTTTTTTCATTTGCGTTGAATGTGGTCAGCTGTATCGTGTAAATTAACCGGTACCTGAGCTAAGCGGAGAGAGTCTGATTTTCGTTTCCGTTTCGCAGCAGCTTGTGCTATACAATCGAATGCTGTATGTTATTCGAAATGTAATAAATACACATTAAGCAACAACCAACCAACTGCCGAGCAGTGAAGCACATCTGTGGTATGGTTTCATCCAAAACAGAGAAAATAATATTTCGTGTTGTCGAGACGTGCCGCGTAGTGCCGCTCTTATGGTCGATCGCTCTCTGATCTTAACACAAATGAAAAAGTAAAGTTGCTTTATTTTTTTATTTGTTAGACTGTTAAAGAAAGACAAAATATTTTTTTTAATTTTTATTTTATTTTATTTTATTTTATTTTATTTTATTTTATTTTAATTTATTTTATTTTATTTTATTTTATTTTATTTTATTTTATTTTATTTTATTTTATTTTATTTTATTTTATTTTATTTTATTTTATTTTATTTTATTTTATTTTATTTTATTTTATTTTATTTTATTTTATTTTATTTTATTTTATTTTATTTTATTTTATTTTATTTTATTTTATTTTATTTTATTTTATTTTATTTTATTTTATTTTATTTTATTTTATTTTATTTTATTTTATTTTATTTTATTTTATTTTATTTTATTTTATTTTATTTTATTTTATTTTATTTTATTTTATTTTATTTTATTTTATTTTATTTTATTTTATTTTATTTTATTTTATTAGGTAATTCAACAAAGATACATACTAGAAAACATACAATTTAAAGCATTCGTCGAAATAATTTAACATGCATATATATCTTCAATTATAGAATTACACAAAATAGATTTATACGTTAAGTTCTAATACATATTTTTTAATATTTTTGTTTATACAGGATACAATGCAATAAAAATAAGTTGTACGTGTGTACTTATTGAATAAGATTTATTCCTAAGAGATTATTCGCAAAAGCTGAGAGAGTATCATGAAAAATGACAATTTTATTGTTTCGGCAGTATATATTATATTCCCGACACATGCGGGCCATAGGTGTGTGGTATGTACCATTATTTGAAAACAAAGGCAGTTTAAATATTTCCCGATGTCTGAGTGTTCTCAATCCTGCATTTATTTTTATTTTATTTAGAAGGTTAGTATCTACTTTGTAGTTTAATATTTTATACAGAAATTTTATATCGAAAACAACGCGACGTTTTATCAGAGAATTAAAATGAAAAAGAGTTAGAAGTTGCTCGTAATTTGAATTTGAACGTGGGTTAGATATTGTTATTATCAGCGCCATGATTTTTTAAAGTTTGTAATTCTGAAATAACTCTGCGTGTTCCATCAAGGGTTTTTTTCCGCATATTCCCGATCAGTTCTGCCTTTTGGTCCATTGACGGTGAGCGAACCGGAAATCTTCTATAACTCTCGTATCACTGGTTGATTCATATGAACTAGTTACGTCGTTCAAAACTGTTAGTTTTTATGAAACTATTTGGTTTTGTTAGTACATTTTCGGAAAACTCCAATTTTGCCTTGCGCCCGTAGATGCAAACTTCTATATTTGTCGTCGTCATTCCCTTTCCGCACCTAATGGTGAATAAAGCACTGGTACACCGATCGCAGCGTATCTTGATTATTTTTGCTACATGAAGGTAAGAAGATCAGTCTCGCACTTCAAGTTCCAGTATAGGTAATATGAAATATTCAAGTTGTAAAAACACCTTTTTAAATAAATATTTCATGTCATCCATGTCAAACCTGAGACCTTTTGCATGGTAGGCAAATGCGCAGGTCGATACACTACAAGGCGGACATTTCTATGTTTCTTTCTCTAAAATGTTCTCCATCTCCGTTGAAATGTGTTGTTAATATCGAAGATTATAAAACTGTTAGTCGGCAAATTGTAATAATTGCTGTTTGCATGTTATTACGAAAATAATTGGTCAGAAAAATATTTGAATGATTTTCATACATTTTTAACATTATGGGGTAAAATGATGCAAAAAATGAAATCAATACGGCAATTAACGAAAAGACTTTTGAAGAAATATAATATCTGGGGATTCTAGATTATTATGATGGATGACTCATAAAGCGCCATTTTCGTAATATAATACCTCAAGGGCGCTTTACATAGAGATTCCTTCTAAATCCCGGAAATGAATTTTTCGGCAATCGATCTCGGAACCTCGTGCATGTTCACCAACCACCAACAAAATTAACCCCCTAATAACCACTTTACCACTGATCGGAATTATGAAAATCAAATTTTAAATAAATTTTTAAAACGGTTTTTATTGTTTCCGTTTTTATTATTCTTGGCTGATAAATTTGTGTAAGAAATATTTTAATTTAATCTACGAATCATGTTGAAATGCGGATTTTGACCTTGTATAAAAATAAAATTATGGAATTTCTAGGAAAATAATTTTCTTTGAATATAAAATAGGTACAGAGTTACTTCAATATCGAGATAAAAACTGTTCTGTTGTTAACACTTTTTGTTAACCTTCATTTTGTTCAAAGTGCTACTTCTTACTCAAATATTAATAACGATAAAAAATGTAATATAATTATCCATCTCAAGAAAATCATAAAATTGTTTGCCTAAAGATGTAGAAAAACATTTTGAATATTACAGCTACAAACCCAGTATTCTCGTCATAAAAGATCTTATTGATATTAATTTCTTAATTAAGTAAATTATTTATAGTCAGTACTTAAAAGATAGTTATTATGTGCCCAAGTGGATAAATAATACAGTTCTGAGTGTGAAAAAGAAACAGAACCTTGACGAGCGTTTTCGATCGTTTTAACTGTCAGGTAAAAACCCTGATAATGAAAATCAAGTGAAAATAAGTCAATCTCGTTGTGTACTGGTTGGCACGTTTGCCTAGCACTATTGAGATCCTGGGTTCAATTCCTAGAAAGAAGGACGTGAAATATTGACTTTAAAGGTGGTTGTACATTGCAATATCTAAACATTCTCACAGGCCACGGAGGTTTAATAAGCCATCTTCACCGTTTTAAGCTCTTTAAAATCAATAGCTGTCCATGTGATGACGAGACACCCTTAAGATGTCCCTCATTTGTTGATGCATTATTCCATTTTTAGCTAAAAGCGAATTCAGCTAGATGCGCGATGTAAAAGTTTGGATGAGGACCTAGAAGATATCGTAACAGCAATAAGTCAAAAGGAAAGATCGCATGAGGTAATATCATACATGGCAAATATAGTAAAGGTAATTGTTAAAATAAATAAAAATATGACACGAAATTCCGAACACTCTCAAAGTGGAACGGAAGGTTTGTTGATGCCTGTCAATTGTCCGGCTTCTCCTAAGTGAGTGTTCTGTGGTTTCCTCTTCTTAAAGCAAATGTGGAGAAGTTTCTTATCGAGGCCACAGCCGCAACACTAAGGAAGCACAGAGTAATTAGAAGAAACATACCTTTTGCTGTTAACTTTTGTGTGGCTGTGATGTCACACTAGTCGACAAATGATACAAGTCTTGATATATCTCTCTTATTTTTTTTAATATTGAAGTTATATTTTTGTAATCTTCAAATTATCATTTTCACACTGGATTTGGAAAGTAAAATTTATATAACTTTGCTGAAGTATGATCCAAAAAATATTGAACCTTGTCATCCGAAAAATGATGTCCGCAAATACCGCAAAACATCTCTATTAGAGAGAGCATGAAGATAGAACGCATAACAAGGAAGACAGAGACGCTGTTTTCTGTAGCCGGTGTTGTGGGATACCATGTGTGAAGAAACTCAGTCAAAATTCAATCGGTTGCTGACAGTCATGGGGAACGCACGTGTGAATTATGAGCGGCAAATTTATGTTTTTTTTTTAGTTGCTTTAACAGGGATAAATAACATGTTTATTTTTGCAAATTATGGAAAAGGAATTATTAAACTGTATGTCTCCGTGTTTTTTTTTTCCAAATGTCGGAGCTTTAGAATATTCCGTCTTTTGTTTGTAGTTACACCATGTTACATCACCGCGTGCGAAGGGATTATTTATATGTCTTTTTAGAAGTAATATAATTCTTGTACAAAATAAACAAGGCAACAAATAAGTAACAACTTAAAAATAATATAAAATAAATATTTTTTAAAATATCTAAATGTTTTTGGACTGGCTGAACTGTCTGAAGCGAAAAACTGATAACTCTACCTTATTTATTATAAAAACGATCTGGGTATGCTGCAATTAGAGCGCCAGTAGTGCCATGTAGTGCACCACTACGCGCGGATAGGCATATTATGGTGATAATAATGAAGGTTATTTACAGAAAAGGTGTAAGATATGAATTTAAAAGAAGAACATTAGAAAAGTAAACTTTTTAAAGTTTGTGGTTGCGAATTATGTGAGTATGCATTTAAATATTGTCACAACTTCAAAACAATTTTAACCCACAACCACTGTTTACTTCCCACCATATTATCCTTTGATCTTCCGCCACAATAAGACCTCGTGTAGTGAATTGCGCGTTTATTTTATTGAACGTGTGCCGCATTATAGACTTTGTTTCCACCATCCACGAGTGTTCATCTCCAGATTGGTGGCCTGTCCTAGTGTTGGTGCCGCTCGCAATTGACCAGTCCATCAAGAACGAACCAGGTTAGTGGCATCCATTCCTAATCTATAACATTCGTTGGGGTTGTGACCGATTGAAACTGCATACCGCATATCGAAGATACAAACTTATTTCATTAAAATTGAAATACAGTTTACTCTGCAAAATAATATCGTAGAAGCCATTGGAATTTCTCGCCCCGCGTGGGAATCCACGTGGGAATTCGTTTTCCTACGTTTGTCTTAATTTTTATAGACAAATACATGCTTCCACGTTCCAGAGACTTTTTCAAACTTCATGTTCATCAAAACAGAAATATTTATATGAAACTACCTATAAACAATTAACAAAACATTGATAAAGAATAAGAATCGGGTCGTGGTTCCGTTTCTAATGTAGTGAACTCACTGATTAGAGGACCAAGGTTTGAACTCCACCTCACTGCACCTTGATTTCCATTTTCTAAGAGAGAATTATTTACAATTTGTCGTAAGTACCACTGAAAATGTATGTCTTTGGTAACATTACAAAAACAAATATTTATTTTATTACAAAAAAAATCATTTCACATTTTATTAAAAGCTCTCAGCCGGCACTGTTTATAAGTAGAATAATTACATATGTTTTTGTCAAACATATTGTTTGCTAATTTTTTCTAAAATTGTTATTATACTCAAATTAAAAGATTCGTATCTTTGTCCAATATTCAATCACGATTTTTTTTAAACAAATCATTACTGATTTCAATCTACTGTGTAATTTTTCAGATTGCCTTAGTGAAGAAAATTTACATCAATAAAAATAATATAATTGTATAAGTGATGAAATATAAACAGAAGTACACGTTATTTTAATTTTTTTATTATTTGGTGCCTTATAACAGGTGGTACCCGGACATAGATTTACTTTATTTCCTTCGAAACCAATAAACCACTAATTACTATGTGTTATGAACCGTGTAAAAAAATTTATTGCATTTTTTATGATCCCTAAAATAATATTCTGAAACATTTGTATTTTCATATTCTTTAAGTTAAGAAACAAAACAAGAAAAATCACGAGGTAACAATATTCTTTTAAAAAAAAGTGTACAAACATTTACTTTGAAAAAGCAAGCTGTTTTCTTCTTTATGTATTGTGTATATATGTGTTCATTGAATTTTCAGTTCAACAGTTTTCATCTTACACCGCATCTAACACCGCATAAAGTATTGCAATATAACACCAATTAACTAATTGTTTGTTACTCGAATGCAAGATCAGTATTAAGCTTCAACCATGTCAAGAATCAAATTTACAGAATTATTGCATGATAAGTAAAAGGGGAAATCACTAGACCACCAGGTGAATTTTATTTTTTAGAGATTATGTTATATAACCTATTGGGTTATAATAACAAGAGATCCAAAGTTCGATAAATTGTAATATATTTTTTGTAAATAAACTTTCAAAACATTAAAAATACGATAATAATATTAATTGACTTAAATCATTAATTAAACGAAAAATTAGTTGATATAAAATTAGATGTATAAAGGTATAAGACTACCAATGATGAGAAAAACAGTATCAAAACTAATCGTAAAAAAATATAAAGTCTTAAAATACTTTTAATAAATTTTACAAATAACTTTCACAATATATTTTGTTGGTCGTAAAATCAATACCTACGCTTGTATGATTTATTGGTTTGACAATTATCTGCTTTACAAAGTTAGTATTAAAGCGGATTTTTTAAACGCAATGTTATAATTATGTTATTTGTAGATATTTCTTGATAAAACTCCAAAGTTAATGATTAAAATAGAATTATAAATAAAATTACTAACGAAATTTCATGCTTTAGTTTCACTTTTATTTATTTTTAACCACCGAGGGACTTATCCATTAAATTTTATTGAAAATTTTATCTAAAATGTTAAAAGGAATATTAGAAAATAAGATGGAATTTAATTTACTGCCTGTATTTATTGAGATTTCGGCAAACATGTACTGTTAAAGGTAAATTGTAAACAGTAAAGAGATTTTGAGTACCTTAAATTAAAATGTAAACTTAATATTTTTTTGAAATTTAAAATAAAATAAAAAAATACACCAAAACATGCCAGGAGGACCAATAACAATAGTGAATTACGGCACAGAACACCTAGGCTTGAAGAAATTTACATTTATTTTATTTGTTCTTACTGAAAATCGAACCCGAAACTTTCCGCGCGTGGGTCAAGCGTCTTAACCACCACATAACGGCCTCCGTGGTGTAGTGGTCAAGACGCTTGACTCACGCATGGAAGGTTCCGGGTTCGATTCCCGGTAAGAACACAAAAATTAAAATGTGATTTTTCTCAGGCTTGGGTATTCTGTGATGTAATTCACCACTGTAATTGTGCCTCCTGGCCTGTTTTGGTGTATTTTTTTATAAATAATCAAAAATAAAATAAAATAAATAACGGAAGCTACCTTTAATGTACTAATGATATTTTATCTGCTCAATATATATACTGATTTGATTTTATAGTCAGTTAAAGTAAGGACAAATGTATAATCGTTTTGAGTGTTGGGTACTTCTCAGAAAATTTCAATCATCCATTGTTATATTTTTCTCTCCGTGTTATTCAGAAATCTTTTCATATATCTATGCCTCTACTATTTTGAAAAAAGTGTAAATGATTTCTACCAATAAAAAAAAAACAAACTGATATTTTTATTCCTTTTTGATACGAACGCAACAATGTTGACATCCAATCAAAGTAAAATTCTGATCGCGTTGGGTTGTGAAACGGCGCGATGCGTCGCTGGATCCCAACGGAACAAGCGTCTATTCGTAACGGCCAGTACGCGAAATAACGACGGAAGGGAAGGGCGTCTTTACGCCTCGTAGCTCCTAGTTACGCACATTTTGTAAACAAAACATTCAAATAAACTTTTCGATGCAAATACTAACTTGAATACAAAATTCGGCTCATTTGTGCAAACATGATTTTAGTGATTAGTGGACTAAATTAAAATTAATTTTGATCCTATATCGACATATTTTTATTGCTTTGAGAACTATTGTGGTGGTTTTTGAAGTTTTAATGGAATGATTCTGGATTCTCTGAAAAGCTGATTGTATACAATTAGATGGTAAGACTTGATCTGTTAATTAACATTTATTTGGTACTTAAGTTTTATTAAGATTGCTATGTCTAATGTTAAGTTTTTCGATAAACAGTAAAAGAAAATGTTATCTTGTAAAATATATAATTTGCCAATAGTCGGCTTTTACGATTTTTTTGATC
The DNA here is from genome assembly GCF_059751315.1 of Micrasema longulum. Classification (NCBI taxonomy): domain Eukaryota; kingdom Metazoa; phylum Arthropoda; class Insecta; order Trichoptera; family Brachycentridae; genus Micrasema; species Micrasema longulum. The sequence goes on along the minus strand of NW_028279378.1, from coordinate 43,036 downwards.
GAACTTCATTCATCAGTATATTTGTTCATTTTTTATTACAACAGGCCACGTGACCCAAATGCCCAGGCTTAAGAAAAATAGCATTTAATTTTTGTGGTCTCTTTAGAAATCGAACCCGGAATCTCCCGTGTGTGTAACACTGCGGGGGTCATCAAAATTATGTTTTATTGATTATTACAAAATGCTTGCGTTTGCATTTAATTTGTATTTAAAATTTTATTCCATTAACATGGTTATTTAAATAATAATTCACACTTATTTATTCCTATTACTGTCTTGTTATGAATTTATTTAATTATTTTTAAGCTTAAACTTTCCAAAAAAGACTCTAGCACTTGTGCTTGGAAAGTAGCACACTATTTTAGGGTTTAAGTATATTTAAAGTTACATAATCTCAATAAGAAAATAAGGGTAGTAAATTAGTGTTATTTGATGTTGCTAATAAACTTACATACACACATATGTTTATACTGGAAATAAACATGACATTTACATGTTTATATTTACTTTTTAAAAAAATTTGATATGTATCCAAATGGTAAAGATTCTTTTGCCAGGTAAAGATGCCAGTTTAAAAAAAAAATGTTTTTTAAGATAAATTATTAATGTTAAAGTTCGTCCGTTTTCGTAGCCTTTAAGATTCTTGTGACAGTTTTCTAGGTTTATATTCTGTCTATATATTTTTTTGCTTTCTGAATTTCAACATCGTTACAGTGTGTTCAAGACATCAGCCCTGGATCAAAAACCTTTTAAGTTTAGAAGATTTTAATTTAAAGTATAAACATATTTATGACTTAATTTTTATTACTTGTTTTATTACTCGTAATGCATTTAACTAAGTTTGATATCCTATATGACTTTCACGAATTGAATTAATATTTTAAAAATCTGAATATTTGCAAAATGATAATATTACTTTTGTTTGAAAAAATAGTGATTTATAATATGAATAAATTATTCTTTTTCTGTTAGTACACATTTGTATATATAACCACTAACCGACTTGTCAATATCTACCGGATTCGTCAGGGCACTAATTATACTAACGTGAAAATCACACTATACAGAAATCTAATATTTTATCTGAAAACATTTAGACGAACTCAAAATATCGTAATAAAACTAATAAGTTTAAGAAAAATTTTAAAATTCTGAGAATTGTTTTCGGGCGTTGTCGAGTATGTGAAATAATTCAATCAGATGAATCTATTTACAATAACAAAGTTTTTAGCTATATAACTTCCATTAAATTAACAGATAGAAGAATTGAAAAAATAAGGATGTTTAAACGCAAGTTAAATGGTAAATTTTACTCAGTATTTAAGACAGGTCATAAACCTTAATTTTTAACTGCCTAAATTTCCATATATCATTCTCAAGAACGCCCTGTGTCTACGTTGTAGGTTTTCATTCACCATAATAGTTACACAAAAATATAAAAGCCAATAGGACTCTTGCTATTAGAAGCGAACACCAACGTACATATACAATCAAGAGAGATGTATAAATTAACTAAGTATAGGGTAACTATAAAAACAGAACATCGTATTATAGGTTATATTTTAAGGTTATTTTGTCGCCGACCAGGCGAAAGTCTCTAACCCAAAAAACGCAATTTCAAGAAATCCCAATTCGAAAATTTGGAGACCAAGAAAAAATCTATTTTTTGTTTTTCGGAAGTTTAATGTATAGAACACAATTCCATCATAATTGTTTTATAAATTAGATAAGTCACTTTTTATTTCAGATAAATTAAAAAATATCTGGAAGGTATTTAATGTGGCAAGGTGACTAAAATTTGTTTAAGTGACCCAAATGCAACCTAAAAAAGTTAGTGAAGGAAATATGAAGAAAAATGATTATTTTTTTTGTTGGAAATACATTTTATGTTGTGTTTCTCGTACTTGTTTCTTATTGTTTTAATATGTCAATTGTTTTATTTTTTATTATACAAATACCAAAACACAAACAAAAATTTGTTTTAAAAATCTACTTAAACTCTCGATAAATTCAATCTGCCTTTTGTGATTTATGCTTGTTGAGGTTTTATCAAAAGTAAAACCACTGTTTTTCACTAACAACAAATAATTCGATTTACCCAACTTTTTTCTGACTATGTAAACTTGGTGACTTTTTACAATTAAATAATATCTTCGATTCGATAGAATTTATAGTTTATGTTTTTCATTCATGGACAAACTCGAGCAGGTTGATGTAATCCATGGAGACTTCGAAAAAGCTTTCGACCGAGTGGATCACATCATTCTTATGAGAAAACTTTTAAACTTGGGTGTAAAAGGAGACGTTCACAGATGGATCTTATCTTATCTCAGCAATAGAAGCCAAGCTGTTGTTTTTTGTGGTTTTCAATCTGAGTTTGCTGATATTTCCTCCGGAGTACCCGAAGGATCGCAATTGGGACCATTGTTTTACAACGCGTATCTCTATGATATTTATGTTGTATTTATGAACGCAAGGTTTTTGATGTACGCAGATGATAAAAAAAATTATTTCAAAGTTAAGGATCCTCTTGACTGCCTTAAACTTCAAGATGATCCAAACCGTTTGACAGAATACTGTTTGAAAAATCGTATTAACGTCAATGAATCAAAGTGTTTGCTTATTTCTTTTTCGCGAGGTCCACATCCCATCCCATATCATTATATATTAGAAAACCAACCTGTTCGGAGAGTTGATACCGTACGCGATCTGGGAGTTATTCTTGATAGCAAACTTATATTTGAGAATAACTTCGATGACATACTGACCTGTGCACATAGAAACCTTGGTTTTGTACTTCGTACATGTCAGGTATTTAAAGATATCGCGTGTATTAAAATGGTCTACTTTGCTCATGTTCGCAGTTTGCTCGAGTATGCCTCTTCTGTTTGGTCTCCACAATATGTCGCACATAAAGAAAAGTTCAAAAAAATCATTGGACATTTCTTAGACATCTTAACTGGAGATGCAGGTATACCGATCTCAATTATATGTCTTCCTACAAAAAACACTACTTGCTTACTTTAGAAGATCGCCGTCTACTGTTGGACATAGGGGTGCTTTATGACATACTTAGTGGACGCCTTCATAGTCCGGCTCTTTTGTCGGAGTTATCATTAAATGTCCCGGCTACTGCACTCGTCACACGTCGAGCTCTCTATTTCATGTGCCAGCAGTTTGTACGAACTATGCCCAGAACTCTCCACTTATACGTTTTGCTAGTGAGTATAATTTGAACTTTCCCCTTATTGATCCATTTGATTGTAAAAAAATAACATTTAGAATGCGCGTCTTAAAACATACTTTTTTGTCTTATACTTAGTTTCAATAATAAAGTCTTATTTTATCTTATTTTATTTTATTTTATTATATATTTATTTTTTCAACACTTGACACTTGTGCAATATTAACACACATGTCCACCCTCATTCCAATATAACACCCACCCTCTCACTCACTTACACTCACACAAACACACTAGTATGTATTGTACGTGTATTTAACGTATTTCTGTGGATATCTGTCATTGGTTTTATTCTCTGTATATTTTATTTGTTTTTTTTTGTTACAAGTATTACTGTTAATATTCTCAATAAATTTTTAAAAAAAAACGAACATAATTTTACGCTTTTAATGGCGGCATATTCAAATTAAAAATGGCCTTTTTGGGTTAAAGAGAAAATTTTCAAAATATTTCAATTTACATATACATGTGCATTTAAATATACAATTTTAAGCTTTTATTATCCGTTTGTGAAATTTTAACTCTAGCATCGTAATTAAAGTCACCACTAAAATGAATTAATTGATCGGCGAATTCGGAGAATATTGTGGAGACAGTTTACGATTTTCCACTGTAGTTATCACCTAAAAGATACATACTATCTCTTTTCTCCGTTCCCCTTTTTTTAAATTATGCTCGAACAAAATTATTTTTAAAAAAATTACGTTGGTGTCATATTTTTGTGTAACTACTATGGTGGAAGTGGATTGTGAAATGGTTTTATTATTATATGTATCTGATAAAGCGCCATTTTGAAGGGTACTTTACAAAGTGAATCAATGAATATTAATTAAATGTCATCGTGTCCTTTGTACCACTACTACTATCATCACGCCATTTCACCGTCGGAGTAGGCAGAGAAAATGGACCGCCACACACGTCTATCCTTGCATATATTCTTAGCTTATTCCACATTCATACGTCTTGTCATACATGCCCTTCGGTTCTGTCTGCTTTTGACATGGCCAGACTTAAGGTTTTGGTTTATCTGATCATACCACGTCTTCTTTGGTCATACTTGTCTCTCATTACCATTTATTTTTACTTGTTTAACCATTCTTTTGTCGTTTATTCGTTCTACGTGACCAAACTATTGCAGAGACGCTTTCTCAATCTTAACAATCAAACTTGATCCAAATTAACACTCTCGCCTGAATTCATCATTCGTAACCCTGTCATACATTGATTTCCCGCACATTCGTCGCAAGAGATCGCATTTCGACCGCGTTTACTCTGCTTTCATCCTTTCTCTACCAGTTCTATGTTTCACTTCCAAACATAAGTGTTGGGACTTAAACTCTGTTATGCACTGCCAGTGCGTTGTTGACCTTTATAATAAGGTTAAACAATTAAACAACATAATAAAGCAAAGGACAGAGGCATATCGAAAGCGACAATAATTGGAGTGGTCAGAACTTTATTTTTTTAATTTTTTTATGTAGAGTGGAAAAATGGACATTAAAGGAGTAAGAAAGCAATATGAAAGATGCTTTTGAGATGTGAAAAATGGAAAAAAAATTCTTTGTTAAAAAAAAATAAAACTGTGTTTCTTTTTTTAAAAAATCGGTCTGTAGTCCTAAGGAAGATAATGTTGCTGACTTCATATCACAGGTCCAAAGATTCCTTACGCATTACAGATACATTACCTTTTTATTCAAAAACTCTATTAAATTAATATACTTGCGTTCATCGTGTGCGCGTTTTTAAAAATAAATCGTTATTTTATTCGAGTATTTTCGTTTAAGGAGATTTTGTTTGGGTGGAATAATAATATCAATTTTTGTGATTCAAATTATAACCACTAATACAGTAGAATTTTTTTGTATTCAAGCGTATGATGAATACAGATCTGTCTATGCAAAATTGGATTGTGGTCCCGTGGATCACGGATCCTGCGGGTCTCATGGATCCCGCGAATCCCACGGATCAGAGGTCCGAGGATGGAACCACATTTTAACCTGGACTTGATTTCCGTTTTCTTATAATGATTTTTATACAAGTCATTGTAAATGCCTTCCTTGATAGAAATATTTTGGTTACTGAGAAGGCATTTATTTATTATTCTAAAAAAAGTCCCAAAAAGTAAAAAAAAAATATATATTTTTTAAAATTTTATCTGTTATAGATTATTTTTATTTATTTTGGTAATATTTATTTGAGTAAACAATATTATCATCATATTAAAACACTGTGGGTATTTATGAAAAAAATACAAAGTTATAAATAAATACTTGCATTATGTTTTTTTCTAATAAATTAAACTAATTCACGTAAACAATGATGCGGATTTTAGTCATGAAAGACATTTAAGGTACAATATAAAAAAATCATACAAATCAATCCTGAATATAATCTGGCACAAACCAATTAATTTGAAGTAATTGCGATTCAATGTGCATAGTATAAACAAAAATTATATATTAATATTTGAGTAAAAACAACACTATAGGTGCCTAAATAATAATACGTTTACTGAATTCGTTTATCAAACAATCAATTAGTGGTAAGGATGAAACTTACAATATTACCTACATAAAAACGGGTTTTTTTACAAAGGCAAAAAATATTTAAATTACGTACTGACGTCAATAAAATACATGTTGTTTGTTATTGTTAACATAACGTTTCGTTAAAACCGTCTCTAAATACTTACATAGAAAATTAAGTATTCGGAAGATATTGTTTGAGAAGTAAGATATAAAATGATCAACTAATGGTGATTTTTGCGAGTTTCCTGACATTTCATCAGATTGAAATAGTTTGTGGCAAAAAATTAGCACAATAAAGGACTTACTTTAATGTTTTTTTTAATTTTTTTATATGAGTTGCATTATTATTTTACCTTGCTTGTAATGTACAAGGTTTATATTTACTTCAAAGGGATAGTTCTTTATTTGTTTACTTTAAAAAAAACTTATTTATTCTTTTAAATTACTTCAGTGAAAAACTTTGTTTAGTTATTTAGTTGATATATTATGTAAGGATCGGTGGGATTTTTTGGCTGTGACCTGTTTCAGGAGCTTCTCCGCATTTGCTCTAGTGACGAGGAAACCACAGAAAAGTCGTCGGGAGAATGCGGACCATTGTAATTCGTCAACAGATCTTCCGATCCACTTGAAGAGTGTTCGGCATTTGGTGTCCTGCTACCATTAATAACCTTTTATTGCCTTTAATATATCTGTCATGTATAATGTTACCTCTCTTGAAAAGTCTTTGTGACTAATAACTACATGAACATCGTGTAAATTCTCATTTAGACTCTTGCATCGCGTCTCCTACTTTAAAGTTATCCATTCAAATAAAATAAAAATTCATAAAAGCAAAAAATAAAAATGAAAATAGAACTTAATTTATAAAATAGTATGTCTAAAACAAAAAGGCAAACTTATTAATAAATAAAAGAACAACTTTGTTTTTATCCGTTTTTTATTTATTTTTTCTAGCATCCGGTTTGTATATAGTACATAGCTGAATAACAACTCTCATAGAGTTTTCTTTCGATATGTTTTATTTTTGAAATAAATGAAAACGTTATATTGGTGCAAAATAATATTTTTTACGAGTAGCAAATCGAGTATCAATGAAAAATTACATATGTTTATTTTTTTTTTCTTCAGGCGCAATAAATTATAATGGTGAATTATAGTACAGAAAACCCAAGCTTCAGATAAATAACATTTTATTTCTGTGTTCTCCCCGAAAATCAAATCCGGAACCTTACGTGTGAAAGGCAAGCAATTTACTTATTACACCACGCACAGAGGCAACCAAAATTGAAATTTGTTAATTGAGGACCATTTTTTCAAAACTCGAAATTCACTTGAAACAAAGTTTCATGAGAGGATTTTTTGTGATTCGCATAAACAATCTTTATTTTAAAAAGTTTAACCTTACATCTTAGCCTTAAGGTTATCTTATTTTCAATGGTAATAAAGTTGATAATTTCCTTTTATATTTCATAAGCACCCTATAAAAAATATTTAAATTTGGTTATACACAGTAAAAATACACGGTAAAACTACACTGTAAAATAAAGTGTTTTACACAAATTATATTAATTAATTTTCAAGCTAGTTTTATGCGAGTTTTTTCTTCAAGTAATTGATGCATTTTGATACTGGCTTTAAATTGACTAAAAAACCTAATTGCCGTGTTATGCGGAATATCTTGTTTTGAAAAAACGAACCACAATCTTGGTAAAATGTTTGTGTTCGGAGACATAACTAAATGCTATATTTTTTCCTTTGCGAGTTATCATTATATTTCTCTATTGCAATTAATTTTCACCTTAAGGAATTCGTGTCCACAAACATTTGTCTAAAGAAGTTTTTTTTTGTTGAAATTTATTACAACAGAGAGATTTTTTTTAGAGGCAAAAATGGAAGTCTAGGCATTTATGCCTTCGACCTGTTAGGGCCATTTTATATGCTTTGTAACAATCATTATTAATTTCTTCGACATTTCCTCAACTTTTCTCAAAATAAACTTGTGCTTTTGATTAAGCTAGTGAGAATGAGAATCCGTCGTCTGTTTATTTACTAGTATTATCCCTGAGCAGACTAAGCCAGACATATTCACCGCAGTCGTTGTGCGGCTGTATTCTACAAGTGGTATTAACTTTATAATTAAATAGCCAACTTTGTTTAAAATCCATGTTCAACCCGATTTTTAGTTAAAATAATTGTATCTCATTGACATTATCCACAAACTTGGTCAGTGCGAGTAATTTCAGGAACAGATGTAATAATTAAGTCAAATCTGTGACATTTATGTTAAGAGGTTCACTCACTTCAATTCAGTTCAGTCACTTAAGGTTGTAAAGCTTCTTACTTATTGAATTCCCTCTCCCAATTGTATTTATTTATGCATGTACGGTTCAATGAACCTTTAAAAAAAACGTTTTACAGAAATAATCACAGCGGTGAATAATTAATACCGTTATATATTATATGAAATATCAAAGCTTAATAATTAAAACTAAACAATTTTTTCAAAATTAAAAAATACCCAATCAAAGAAAAAGTTAAAAAGAAATATAACACCTGTAAATAAAAAAACAACGCTTTAAACAATAAAATTTTATGTTCTAAATAAAAATAATACAACAAAGCTAAGTTTAAAATGGTTTATCATAAAAATTAAGAGGTTAGTATTGAACTAGGTAATTATAAAAAAATAAAATAGTGTAATCGTATTACTTTTCAAATAATATGTTTTTTAGAGCAATACGAGAACTTAAATTAACTAAATAACACTGTTAATTGAATCGGCATTTACTTCGTAAAACTTAATTATAAATTATTATAAAAATAAAACTTTGTTATTAGTGTTACACAATTTTTATTATTTTACAAGAACACTACTACAGTTTCGGAAGAGCACGCCTCCTATCCTTCCATCCTCTCATCCTCCCATCGACTCTTGCACCAAGTAAATAACAAAGGCAGTAATATGAATAATCTAGAAATAAAAGAAATTCACAAAAATCTAAATTCTGAGAACAACCTAATAAATAATCATAATTTTGTCCACCCCTCGCCTCTATAGACTATGTTCCCTTTGCGACCTCCCTCACTCCACTTACCTAGACCCGCGTCTGTTAACACTCTCTTAGCCGAGCGATGTCTTCCCACGTATTAAATCTTAGACTTAAGAATTGTAACTTCCACTTATGTGTTAAATTTTTAGAAATAAATTCTACTTTACGTCCTTTCTCTCATTGATCATGTTTTCATATCTGTACTTTAGATAACTATCCATTTATATACTAACACTTTAGATAAGTGGAAAAAAAAACCCCTGCTCTAAGTTTCACTGATCTATTTGTTTATTTTCGTTTAAATTCCATGACATTGTGAACAATATTATGTGTTTACTATATTAGTTTTATATCACCTGTCGATGGGAGAAGTGCTCTTCCGAAACTGTAGTAGTGTTCTTATGAAATAATAAAAATTGTGTAATACTAATAAAAAAGTTTTATTTTAATTATAATTTAACTAAATAACACCTTTATATTCTCAGTTGGTTGGGAGAAATCGCCATTTGGCAATAAAATTTATGTTACGTACAACAAGTTATAATTAAAAATACGTATCCAAGAAAACAAAGTAAAATTTAATAAAATACAAATACATTGTAATTTAGTAACAGAATTTGTATTGAAAATGTCGAATATTGGTTCAACCTAATTGTTGTACCGATGTACCCTGGGTATGAGTGAGTGCATTTAAAAGTTGGCCAGTGAATTGTTAAATAAAAACATTGTTTATTTCTAGTGCACCTTTCAGGTATTCAATGTTAAATTAGTTCAAGCTGAGCAGGACAGGGCTGTCTATCATTAATTTCAGGATTTTGAATAAGAAAAGCAACAGTTTAAGTGATATCATTTCACTGCTAAATAAATTCTAGTTTAAGGATTTTATCGGTATATTTAATATTTTTTATGCTTTTTTAGGATAAACTTTAAATGCATAATTTAAAAGATCAATGGTTAAGCGGTTCAAAACATCTTGTGTTTTTTCTCATATTTGCTTTTTTCATGTTGTTAAAGGTGATTTTTAAACAAGTTGAATATGCTTGTTTACCTATTTTTTCTTTAAAATTTTATAACATTCAACAATTTTATTATTGATTTTTTGAAAAACAAATTCTAGCTCATATCTCATCATCCAATCTTCCTTGACCTTATAGAGTGGAACTGCGTACTTAACTTATTTTCTCAACTTTTGTAATATTTACTTATTTACCTAAATGCCACAGAAATATTTTTGCATTCATTATCATCATATCAGAACCTGAATCGGGTTGTGGTCTTGTGGCTAGTGTCTCCAACTCACGGACCAAAGGTCCGTGGTTCGAATCCCACTCTACCTCAACTCGATTCCCATTTTCTAATAGTGAGTTATTTACAACTCGTTGAAAATGGCCCTCAAAAAATTAAATATTTGGGTCAATCATAAGAACTCAAATATTTATTTTTTTATTAAAAAAACAATGGAAAAATAGATTTCATTTATCTTGAATTTAAATAATTTAGAAAACATGCTGTCTTTAAAGATTTTAAAGTAAAGAATCAATTATGAGTGTTAAAATGATCATTAAATTTACTACAACGATTCTTGTTTTATTTTGTAGTATTTATAAATACAAGATTTATTATATTACATGTTCAAATTTATTTAATGAAAATATATGCGTCTCAACATTTATTAATGGCATATCTGTATGTAATCAATTTTTTTTAATGACTATTGTCAATATGTGCGTGATGTAATATCTATAAATCGTTTTTTTTTTTCAATTATTTACATTGAATATTCTCTTTCAAAAGTCCATGACACCCAAAAAATAAAATTTATTTACAGTTTCGACACATCCTACGTACAACTATGTAACTGAAAAAAGTAAATTTTACGGGAGAGCGTTTTAAAGATTTTATAAAAATCAACTTGTGATATTTCGCTGTAGTAAAACTGTGAAACTTGACAAAACGCTCTTAATTGAGTTATTTAATAAGATAAAAAATAAATGTTTTTTCTGAGATCACTAGTTTTTGTTTTATCACACATATACCCTTATACTTTGCTACGTAACCTGTCATCGACACTGTAAGTCGCTGATACAGGCTTATCCAACGAGATTCATTGAAATGTTTCACGAGTATCTGCCTAGTTACATAGTTTACTCTACTTCATTTAATATCTTCCCCTAAAATGTTTACTTACACAGCTTTTACCAAAAAAATGTAATTAAATACGGTATTATATTTGTTTATGTATCGCTGTCATAACATTAACATAAGATTATTTTCATTATTTTGATAAGTATACCCGTGTTTTTAAACTTTTTCAAATTTTTGACAGAGCCTGTTTGCATTCTTTAGTTGTCCGAGGTAGAACTTCGATCTTAGATCGAAGTTCTACTCAACTTCTCTTCAACTTAGATCTTCGTCGCCCGCGCCGCTCCGCATTACCCCGCGTAATAGTCTGTAGCTGGCACTTACTAAGTTATTCCTTGGATTTTGTTTTAGATATATACAGTTAAACATTTATACGTTTTAAAAAAAAACATGTTTCAATGATTTTTTATATTTTTTTATTATTTGATATTAAAGTTTCAAAGGTGTAGATTTCAAAAATGCAACAGTCGTATAACCGTGTATGAGGCAGTTACACAGTTGTACGTAGGATGTGTCGGTTTGTTTTTTTGAAGAAATACCACAATAATAAAGTAAAACATAAAAAATAAACATAGTTATCGTTTTCGATTGACTTGGATTTTGTTAGTTACGCTTGACATTTGTTTGATTTGTTTTGTTTTGATACTAATACTAACACAAATAACGTATTAGTATAAGTAACTGCGCATGCACACGCAGCGTGTTCATAAATGTACGCAGAAATGTGGCGTGGTCTAAAAATAAACGATGGAACAAGCTTAGCATAGTAGTTATGCTAGGTCGTTAATATTTTTATTTTACCGTTACTCTTTTCTTATACTGGGAATAAATAGTAACACCTAGTACAGTTATTCCTTGGTATAAGCTTGGTAAATGGAAATCTAATAAGTGAGGCCCTTAATTACATAATGATTTATTTTCAAAAACACGCACATGGTGAACACAAGTACGAATATATAAATTTTGTAACCATTTTGTGAATGTCTTAAATAAGACATACAATGCAATGTACATATTTGTGGTACAAAAGGGATCCTTGGAAAAAAAGAAAGGCAGTTTTCATTTTGTATTTTTTTTTCTATTAAAAAATGATTTAATGGTAATATTTAATAAATTCTGGATCTCAACTGATATTGAATCGACAAATTTATATGATAGGTGGGGTAAAATCCAACAAATACTTAGATATGTCAAAAGTCGGAGTAATCGGCGCGCCTGCATGATAATATGTATGCATGTAAAAGAAACGAGATCTTTATGCAAAGATAGAGTGATGTGGTGTTTTATTCTCTCTGCCTACTTTTACAGGAAAACGGCTGATTGATGGTTTATCGTCGTTGTTGTTGTATGTAAAATAAACCAGTTAAAAAAATTAACCCAAGCGAAAAGTCTCTAGACTTTGTAAAAAAATAAATAATATTTAACTAAAAATAATGAACGCAGATTTGCAAAACTGAAAGTAAAAAACATAAAAGATCAGTTTAGGTATAAAAATATCCTACATGAATTTTAAAATGAACTAAAAACAAAAATAAAATTTCAATAACATTTGAAACACTCCAATAAATTAGTTGAACTGACAGGTCGAGTGTCATTTGGTCAGTTGGATTTTTATGCGCTTAGAGTGAAAAATGGTAGAGATTAAATTGAATGTAGCTATTTTTTCTGAATTTCTAACTAGTTAAGCTGGGATGATTGATTTATTGATTTTGTCTACAAATAGAATTTCGTCGATCTTTTTTTTAACACCAGAATGAAATCAGAAATGTTATCACTAATTGTGCCCTCGTATTACATCTATTCAAATAAAGTCTTGATTAAAAAATTATGCCTTTGGTAATACTTTAAAAAAAAATGTTATTTAAATATTTCAGTTGAAACCTTTTTCCATAGAAAAGTAATTTTTTTTAAAGAAGATAATTCTGGTTGTAATATTCAATTGCTAACAATACCGTATTTGGGTTTTTATTATTCTCATACCCGTAATTTGCTGTCCGTCAGCATATGTTTTTTTCTCAATAGAGCACTTCTCGAGCATCCAACCACAATGTTGTCCCAGCTGGATATCTCAACACTCAAGTGCATTACTTGCTCTATTTTTATTGTCTATGGCAAGTCTAACCTCGTACTGGCTGTCTTGAGGCTACCATGCTCTTCGTTTTGTCTATTGAGATTTACACATTAAACCGTTGATAGGATGTGTTGAATTTGTATAATAATTTTTAGAGATCATCTTTGGAGTATGCTATTAAGACAGCATCATCTGCGTAGAATATCATATCTTTATTTTTGTCTCCCATGGTATATCCCAGCTCCATTGATTTGACGTCCTTCATTATCTTATCCATAATGATATTGAGTAAAAAAGGGCTCAAGCTATCTCCTTGACTGATACCTACTGCAGCTGGGATCATTTCCTATTTTTATGCGCATTTTATTGTTATTACTTAAAGGAATAATGGCTATAATAAAGGGTGGTGGTACGTCCTTTTTGGTTAAGATATTAAAAGCATCCCTTATTATTCTTATTAATTTTAATCTTGTATCCAAAATAAATCTTAATATTCCCTTTCGCGTGACAAGAAAAAAATATTTATTCCATCTGCCAGTCTGTAGAACTAACTATGCACAACATTTTTTTCTCTATCGTTCTTGCTCTAACTATATTTTTTTTTCATCTATTGATATATTTTACATGCCCCTTAATTTATTTAAAAATAAATTAAGACTTATTATTTCTGGCTGCGATACAATCCCACTTACTATTCAATGATGCACACACCTGAACACTTACTTTCACACTAATACACACAAACACACATCTACACTTATTCTCATATAAATACATTTAAACACATCCTTTTGCTGTAACACAATTTAATAATATGTATGAATTTTATTTAGAAACTTCGCTGGTCTGTCTTTAAACTGTATTTTAAAAAAAATGTTATTATATCATTGGCGACTGTCTGTTTCTTTAAAATAAATAAATAACTATCTCTGATTTGTATTTAAGTCTGATTTAGTCATTTGTAACCTAGTCATACATTGATTTACCTCACATTCATTATAACAACCAAACATATATTTTGACAGAACAAATTTCAAACCATTTTTATTATTTGTCTTATTACTTGCCTAACCAACTGTACCTCATATCCAGAATTGCAATAACCTTTATTTGAGTTCCAACTATTTTCCACTTTTCCGAGAAACTTAATAGCTCCTTCTTTCAAGACGATAAAAATAAAAGTCATTACTACAAATGATTTCAAAAAATACTTTGAATTATTATTAAAGAACCCACAAGTCACATTTTTACGAGAACTTACTTATTGATATCTTATTCATGTAAACGCCTTGAGCACACTCCTGGGAACTCGTTAGTTTAAAGTACCTATCTGACTTAACCTCTTTTGTGAAAGCTTCAACAACTACTTTGATATCAAGTTTTACAAAAATATATAAATGCTGTTTATGAATTATAGAAAAAGTCCTTACAAATATTATTTTACTTCAACACTTTTTCTTTTTTTTAAATTTAACGAAACAAATCCAACACACACGGTATTACCCAAAAAATAAACCTATTGATAACAGTGACCGAGAAAACCTTCGCACCTATTTAATATTATAATATTTAATGAAACTTTTCTTTTAATTATTTACTATTTGCTGTGGAAACTTTAATATCAGGGCTCAGAATTTTTCTCATTCTTTTATTTATTTTTAATCACTAATTTACACTTATAATATTAGAAATCAGACTCCGATTTGAGTCTACTGAACACTTTAATTTCTTTTTACAAATATAAAAATAAAAACTTCCTGACAATTGTTTCGCCTTGCTAGGGCATTTTCAAACTAATTTACAACACTACACTAATTTACAACCTGATCTTACCTTTAACTATTGGTTTTTATCATAATTATAATCATCGCACACGGTGATCATTATTACTCACTTCAGTCTTCTACACTATCTACTTCTACTACTAATACTACCATCACGCCATTTTCCCGTAGGGATATGACATATATAGATATATGTAATTCACCACTGTAATTAGGTGAATTACATCACAGAGCACCCAGGCTTGAGAAAAATCACATTTTAATTTTTGTGTTCTCACCGGGAATCGAACCCGGAACCTTCCGAGCGTGAGTCAAGCATCTTGACCACTACACCACGGAGGCCGCCAATCTTATCAATTATACTTGAATAAGATAAAATTAATGATATTAATAAATTTTTTTAAATAAAACAAAGGCATTAGAAAAAAGTAGTAAATTTGGCAAGTGTTCATGCCAAGAAGTAAGTAACAAAAAAAATAAAAAAATAAAACACTGTTTCAACTTTATGGTTAACGAAATGAGATAGACGTCAGAAGAGAAGCTTTTGAAAACAGTAGGTAGATACCTTTACTAGAGGTCAACAGTTGTGTTGGACACCCAGTTTATCGACTATATTCTATCTTTGCAGATAGGTCGGTAAGCCTCCACTATCCATTTCTAAACAGCAAGTTTATATGGATATATTGTGAGTACTTACTCATTGTCCTTTTGCATAATGGAAGAAGATTTTACACTTTAACGGAGTTGTAGGCTAATCTTCTTTGACCGCAAGTTGTATGAATTTTCAATTGTTTTTGTTTTTTTTAAATATTAGTAAATATATTTTATTTGATTTTATTTACGCATTGTTAAAAATTGCCACATTTGACAATTGACAATCAAACAACTTTTTACCAAATTGTGAAAAAATACAAAAACCAAAAATGTGAAATACAAGAAAAATGCGCTAATTTTAGATAAATTTATATTGATAGAGATTATGACATTTTTGGGTTAATAGAATTATAATTTTTTAATCCATATCAACATTACAATATTTGAGTTTGTCCAAATGTTCATAGACATAAGCCTGGATTTCACCCCCTCGGGGGTCATTAAGATTAACAAATTACAACAGGGATGGAGAATACCTTAAATAACCTACTACCTACTAAATACCTATTGTAATGAAACCAACTGGTCCAAGAAGAAGTTTAAAAATTGAAAAATTGTTTTCAGGCGTTGCCTAGTATGTGAAATAATTCAGCCAGATGAATCTCTTCGCAACAATAAAGGTTTCAGCTCTTTAACTTCACTAAAATCAACAAATAGAAGGATTGAAGAAATATGGATGTTCAAACATAAGCAAAATGGTGAATGTTATACAGTGTGTAAAGTGGCCAATTAAACCAGCCAATGACAGGTCATAAACACTGTAAATTCCTTGACTTCCATATTCCCTTATTTAAGGTATTCTCCATCCCTGTTGTAATTTGTTATCCATATTAATATATATATGTAATACGCATGTTTAAGTGATCTTTTTACACACTATGTGGTATTCATTATTCCTTCACGTATAAATCCTTTCAATATTTTTGACAGCTGTTACACATTTAAAGCCACACGGTAGTTTTTATCGTATATATATTAAATTGATTCGGTGTTTTATTCTCCAAAGTAAAAGAGTTTCATCTTCATAAGAAAAATCATTTTCTTTGGGCATAGATTTTTTGTCTACGTGCTTGGTTTCTAAATGGTGCTTACGTCCGTTTTCGCCGTATCAAAAGTTGTAATAAAAAAATAACAAAAGCAGAGTTCACGCAAAATAAAACTGAATTTATTATGAAAGCACTTAGGCTAACATGGTGTTACAAGAACCTTTTTCAATTGTGGTCAACTGAGAATGTTAAAAAAAATATTTTTTTTACAATAATTTTTTCTGCAATTAAATAAATATTCGGAAACGAAATTTGTTTCACAAAGTATATTCGTATTTCTTGATAATTAATTTTGAAGACAAAATATGGTTCCGTAAAATACTGTTTTTGTCGGTTACGATGTTCTGGCGATTATGTCACGATATTTATTGACTTACTCGTATTACTAGAAAGGCATACCAACGTCCATAAGGAACCTTTCGTATTAATTTAATGAGATAGGTGAAAAATTTCTGTGTGACCGGAGAAAACGTAATTATAATAATGACAAGCATATTCTATTCAATAACTCATTCTTTCTCGAATTTGTCCTAGATATCGGCAAATTAAATGTGGTTTAGAGTCTCGTCCTGTTGGTTACAAGATATTCCAAAGAATTTCAAAGTAAAAGACGATCCATTTATTTTATTTACTTATGCTTTATTAAGTTAGTTCATAACATTTTAAGAACTGATGTAAACTTTTAAAAATATTACTTTTTTTATCAAAATTACTGAATTACATACTTTTTCAAATTAATTTTAAATATTTAATTTTTTTCTATTTTCTTTATTTCTTTAAGTAACTCATTATACAGCTTCAATCCCTTGTAGAATGAGTTTTGAGATTCTGTTTTTCTCCTTATTGGTAATCTTCTTATTGAATTTTATTATTGTTTTATTTTATTCATCCCCTTAATTATTTTTGTGTAAAAATTTCTACGTTATATCTATTTTGTTGCTTTACTGTGAGCAAGCCAATTTTTTGTGCATTATTTCTACATTAGAATAGATATTTCTTTTGGGTATAATACTCATCGCCTTATTTTGAAGAATTTGTACATTTTTAATTTCTTCTTCATAACATAAAAAAAGAAGTAGTAAAGGAGAACAGTAATTTTTGTGTGGACATATTGTTTTATATATAAGAATACAACTTTTTATATCTATTACATTTCGTAATCATCCCATAAATCTATGACGAAGTTTACAAGATAAAATAGTTTAGCTTTTCATATAATACAAGTTTTAAAAGAGTAACCACTTTATTTTTAACAATGTATTGCTCTTTAATAATTACACTTATGCCAATACAATCCAGTTTGTTTTGTTATGTAAATTATGTTTTTATTTTATGGAGTAAATTTTTAAAGTTTACTGAATCCTAGAAATAAAATTAACTTCAAATTTATGTCTAATTGACATAGTGGTTTAACTGATGTATCATCGTTACTGACACAAGTGAGATGTTGCAATCAACCGGTTGCAAAATAATAATGTGCTGTTTCTTGATTAGCACAACACAAACTATGGCTTGCATAAACCAATGTCCCAATCGTGTCACATTGTAAAGAGACAAGATCTGAACTTTTTTGGTGCAAGTCTTTCTAGATTAAAACAATCACTAAAATTAGTATGTAATTTTAGTCTTATTGTAAACAGCGTATTGACCATTATTAAATGGAATGCTTACGTCCGTAAATAAATAAATAATAAATAAATAAATTTCCTTGAGGCGCTTTCTAATCAAATGTTATTTTTCTGAAGCAGTATTTCTTTCCAAATATTTCACACATTATTTATTGAAACGTATTTTTCTATGGGTTATTTTGGTAAAATCCTTAAAATGGGTATTTTATAGGAAGGCTGTTGTATGTGCGTCTATCTAGGAAGTAAAGTTGTTCACACCTACAATTTTAGCGGTGAACAAACTGTTGCCAAAATGACAAAACTCATTATTAACTGGGTGCTAAAAAAAATTCTAATTAAACATTTTTAGCATTTTAAACATTATGCGAAGTTTGCAAATTTTATGTAAAATAAATCACAAAATTATTTATTTACCTGTATGTATTTTAAAAATTGAAACGTTAGAATTCTTATGATTGATGCAAAAATTTTGAGTTGTTTGTCATTTTTTACTAGTTGTAAATAATTTACTAAAAAAAAATTAGAATCAAAATATCTTCGGTGGAAATTTAGGAAATAATGTTTTAACTGATTTATTTAAATATTTTCAACGAGTAGGTATATTGTTATGTTTATGATTAAAATCAATCATTTCAATTAGGATTTAAAATAAAAGATACGTTCTTTAATTTTTAAAAAAATATTTAAGAAAATTAATGTTAATGTATTGTATGAACGCTTAAATATATTAATGATTAAAATTAGGCATTTATAAAAATTACACGTAAATAAACATATCTTAAGAACTTTTTAAAAAAATAAGAGAATCTAGTTAAGAAAAACTCCCCCAGAGACGTGAAAAATATCAATATGTAAAGCAATTCTGTTAAATATCAAGGTAGTCCTTACAATCGATGCGTAATCATTGGCAGGTTGGTCCTGTATATTAGAATATGGAACAGTCTATGTTGACGCCGTCTAAGCTCAATCCGGAACTTAAAAGTGAATGCCTCTTAATGAAACCATTTCAGTTGTATTAAAAATCAATATGTACAAAGCAACGAAAAATAACAAGACCAATAGGAAAACATCAATTTGTTATTTTACAATTATGAATAAATATTGGTCAATAAAATACTTTTGAGTAGTAAAAATATTTTTTATACGTATAAGTAGCATAATACGTTCTTTTTTTTTTAATTTTGAATTTTGAAAACGCTTCATTGCATTAGCCACGCCCCATATACGTCATGATTCGCATTAAATTTGTACGTTTTGTCATTCCAGTACGTCCTTTGTATGAAGAGATTGTCGTGTATTTTTTCATAATCGTTTAATTACATATACTATATTAGTCATTTTACAAACTTTTTTTAGTATTGTGTCTAAAATATAACGTTAACAGGAGTGCATAGTACCCAGATATACAACGAATATGTAATTCAATAAAATGAATGAGAATATTTAAATATATATATTTTTTTTTTTTATTTATACTTTTACATAGTTTGTATTCTTTTTTTTAAACAGAATAATGTTCTCTCACGGGGTGCCCCGTGCCGAAGGAAACATTTTACAAAATGTAAAACATGCCTAAGATTAGCTATTTAACAAAGTTAACATAATAATATCAATAAAAAAACGTAAATAATCCAATTACCCTAATTGTAACTAACATAATAAACAATAAATAACAAAAATATAAATAAAAAACATAACCAATTTATAAAGAACAATTAAAAAAATTGCATAAACAGTGCATACATTTTACCTATTTGGCTTGATCCACTCATCGATCCGTGCGCAACCCACTATCCATTTCTTAATAGCAATTTTATATTTTGAGAACTTACTAATTGTCTTTGTTTATATAATACTGTTTTTTCAAAATTAAACAGTTTGGGTAGGTAGGAATAAATTGCTTTAGGCCAATATGCCAGCCTTTATGCATATTTATGTAAACTGTATATGTATATGTTTATTTATTTTATTTGACACTTTATATATAAAAACAAATACAATATTTATCCGTAAAAGGGCGGGCATATTGCCTTAAGGCAATTTCTTCCTACCTACCCAAACCGTTCAGTTTGAGAAAATTATGAATACATCGACATGTTGAATCTTACAATTTTATTCAAAAATTAAAAACAAAGATTAATAAAATAAAAAAATATATGTAAAAAAATTAAATACAATTAGTTTTTCCAAATCGATTTTACATTTTTCGGTATTCGTAGTATGTGATATTTCGCTAGGAGTACAGGGGGAGTGGGGTGAAAAAAAGGGGAAGAAGTAGAAAGATATGGTTATTAAACATAGTATATTGGGTTATTCGGACGCCTTTATTCCTAAAGGTCGGGAAGAAAATAATAATTGAATACAAAAATAGTTTAAGAGAATTTGTAGGCAAGTCAGAAAAGTCTTCCTAACCTACCGATCACGTAAATAATTTAACTTGTTGAAAACTCCTTGTACACCCAGTACAGCTACACGCAACGTTTCTATGAAAGTATTTCGAATATCCTCCGACCGAGCAGCTCGAGAAAAAATGAAAGGAAAAGAAACAAATTGAGGAAACGCAATATTGAAAAGAAATAATAATAATAAACACAATCTTATTGACAATTTGAATCTCAAAATATGTAGCAATCTTTCCGAAAAATATTTATAGCTAGTTTTTAACAATAAATAATATTAACATATTACATCAGAGAAAAAGAACGTTTTAGAGAAGGTAATATAGAAATCAGGCACCTAGAGGGCTTATGACCTGTAATTGGCTGGTTTAAGTGGCCACTTTACACACTGTGTAACATTCACTATCCTGCTCATATTTGAAAATCTTCATTCCTTCTATTCTTTCATCTGATGATGATTGTGAAGTTAAAGAGCTGAAACCTTTTTTTATGCTGGTGAGATTCATCTAATTGAATTATTTTACCTACATAATAGGCAACGCCTGATTTTTTATTTTTTAAAAAAAATTTATACTTCTTCATGGACCAGGTGGATTTATCAACAATATTTTGAGTTTGTCCAAACTTCTGTTACACAGTGTGTAAAGTGGCTACTTAAACCAGCCAATGACAGGTTATAAGCCCTGTAGATGCCTTGACTTCTATATTACCTTATCTTTAATGTTCTTCATCTCTGTTGTAATATGTTAATATAAACAAGTCCTTAGGGAGTTGAATCCAGTCCTTGTCTACAAAAATTTGGGCAAACTCAAAATATTGTTGATAAATTACCTGGTCCATGAAGAAGTATAGAAATTGAAAAAATAACATTTTCAGGCGTTGCCTAGTATGTAGGTGAAATAATTCAATTAGATGAATCCCACCCGCATAAATAAAGGTTTCAGCTCTTTAATTTCACAAACATCAACAGATGGAAGAATTGAAGGAATATAGATGTTCAAATATAGGCAGAATGGTGAATGTTACACAGTGTGTAAAGTGGCCACTTAAATCAGCCATTGACAGGTCATAGGCCCTGTAGATGCTTAGACTTCTATATTACCCTCTCTAAAATGTTCTTCATCTCTGTTGTAATATGTTAATGTTAACAGCTCCCCAGGGAGTTGAATCCAGTCCTCGTCTACAAAAGTTTGGACAAACTAATGATAATAATAATGTTAATTAATGTCGTATTTTAGATTTTTTAAATGTATTTTTATATTATTATTATATTGTTATTTATTTGTTTATTAAGCTTAAAAAACAACAATATTACATGAATTTAATTACTGGTATATCAAATTACAAATATTTTCAATAAATACGCCTAAGTAATTTAAATTTAGCAATAATTCTACTTCTTCTTCAGTCTTATTCTCGCCACTGATTTGTAAATGCCTCTTCCAAACGTTTCCACTCCTTTCTAACTCCCGCTTTTTTCATCCATTTTCTACTATTGGCCTTTTTGTGGACTTTAACAACTCAATTGTTTGTCCAGGTCACCACTTTATTATTCTGGATATCTATTTTTCATCATTTTGTCTCGCCAAGTGTCCTGCGTATTGCCATTTTGTTTTTCTGTACGGTTCATGATATCTCCGACTTTGATTTGGCGCCTAGCTGCTTCAATGATTTATTTTGTCTTTAAGACAAATACCGAGCATCAGTCTTTCCCTGGATTATTCTACCTGAGGTAGATTATTAGGTAGACGAAACGCGTCACAATATACCCTTTGTATGTTTTATAAAAAATAAAGTAGAATTGTAATCCAATAAAATAGTTTTATTTTGGATACATTACCAAATTAAATATGGAATTCTACCAATCGTCTGCATACACAATAAATACATAATAAGATTCTTGTTTGTTATACCAAAAAAACTAATGTATTTATTGTTAATCATTTGTCAAAGTCAAAAACATTCCAACTGTTGTGTAGATTTGTTGATTCACTCTTCTCACAAAGGTGCTATTATCTCAGTTTCACTTTTTTATGGTTGGCTGCTTTGTGCATAACTATATTCAATGAAAAGTAACAATCCCAAAATATACAAAAAAAAACAAATTAATTAAAATTCTTTAAAAGAAGGTACTTTCAATAATCGATATAAATTTATTGGTAATTTTTCATTCTTGATTTGAATTAAAAATTTGGTTAATAGTTTTTGCTTCTCCCATTAAGGTGGTATACTATTAACGTATTTTATTTTCTATTCAGTTTTTGTCATTTATAGTTAAAATCAAAAGTGTACGTTATTTGAAAATAAATGAATGTTGAAAGCCGAGCATTCCTGTCTCTTAACGAGATTTCCCAAAGTGTTAGTACTAAGAGCACCAAAGTATTCGTATTTTTTTAAGAAAATATCGTATCTAGTACTTTTTTTGTGCTTGCTGGTGAAAAATTATTCAAGAGATTGGTTGAAGCTGTCGTCAAGTTATCAACTTTAAGTGTAAGATTACTTTCCGTAGTTAAAAAATATTTTGAAATATTCTTCGCTAGTTCTGTCCCAATGGAGTAAAAATAATCTTTAAAGTGTTTAGTGATTTTATCGGGATTGTTAACAACACCAGCCATTTTTCCATCAACGACTATATTTTGTATGTTGATTAATAACAAATCGACGTTTGCTAAGATTATTATGATTTATCGAAAGATATAATCGGGTTATGGTTCTGTGGCTAGTGTCTCGGACTCACGGACCAAAGGTCCGTGGTACAAATCCCACACCACCCCAACATGATTCCATTTTCTAATAGTGAGTTATTTACAACTTGTTGAAAATGCCCCTTTAAATCAATATTTGGGTAAATCATAAGCACGCATATAATTTTTTTTAAATAAATATATACATAAATATATATTATAATAAATGTGATTTTTTTGTTGTTGATTTTTTATGAAAATAAAGTATGAGTTAAAAAAATTATGACGAATTTATAAAAACTATTGATACATTACTATATTTATCATAACTTGTAAAATCTATTTAGATTCTTGTTTATATAAGGAAATTTAACCATGCCGATATTAATGCAAAATGAGAGCTATTTATCACAGCATTGTTTAATGTTATCTAAAAGGATTCTTCCCTTAAGCAATTTTGATATTTCCCATGAGAAGCACTTCCTAATTTATGTGACTTGCTTATCAAAATCTTCAGTAAAAATATAATATTTTTAAAACATCTTATTAAAAAGTGTTTTTAAATTTAAATTAAAATAATATTACCTTGATTTTATTTTTTTACTAACCGGTTTCGAAGCAACTTAGAAACCGGTCAATAGTAAAACATTTAAAAAAAATTCAAAACACAGTTATTTTATTTAAATATTCATTTTAATGAATAAACGTAACGCTAGTTATTTTTTTTTTAAATAATCATAATTAAAAAATAATAAAAAAAAAATCTAAAATATTTCAAGTTTAACCAATTATAACAAAGAACATTTTTAATCGTCTTAACTTTCTCAAAATAACGATTGAAACCTTATTTTGATTGGATAATTCATACTTATCACAGTCATGAATATTTTTTTTTTTTAAAGAAACATTTGCGTTCTAATAATTTACCCAAATATTTCACTTTTGGTGGCCATTTTAAACGTGTTTTAAATAACTTACAACAGGGATGGAGAATACCTTAAATAAGGGAATATGGAAGTTTTGACATTTACAGGGCTTATGACCTGTCATTGGCCGGTTTAAGTGGCCACTTTACACACTGTGTAACATTCACCATTTTGCCTATGTTTGTACATCCATATTTCTTCAATTTTTCCATTTGTTGATTTTAGTGAAGTTAAAGAGCTGAAACCTTTATTGTTGTGAAGAGATTCATCTGACTGAATTATTTCACATACTAGGCAACGCCTGAAAACTATTTTTCAATTTTTAAACTTCTTCTTGGACCAGTTGGTTTCATTACAATATTTGAGTTTGTCCAAATGTTCGTAGACAAAATACTGGATTTCACCCCGCCGGGAGTCATTTAGAAGAGTCATCATATGTTTCATAATAATTTAGAAAAACTATATCATTTTGACTAAAGTGTGCATTGATGCAAAATTAGAGTAGCAAAAAGCCATTTTTAGGCATTAGACTTTTATTTAAATTTATTTCAACAGAGAGGGAAAACATTTTTGAGAAGGGAATATGGAAGTCTAGGCATTTACAGGGCTAATGACCTGTCGTTGGCTGGTTTAAGTGGCCACATTACACACTGTGTAACATTCACTATACTGCCCATGTTTCAGCATCCACATATCTTTAACTCTTCCATCTGTTGATTTTTGTGAAGTAAAAGAGCTGAAACCTTTATCACGTGGGTGAGATTCATCTGGCTGAAAGTGTCTAGGCATTTACAAATACACACTTACCCTGTCCTTAAACCTACCCTCACACATTTGAAATGAAAAGTGATAGTATTTGAAATAAAATTGTTAAAAACCATAGGTTTATGCTCGCAGAAAGAGCAAAAGTATGATCATTGATAAAGCTCTGAGAGCTACTGGCACTTGTACTGGCCATTTGGTCAACCTACGTAATGCGTGAAACCATCTTTCTCACTTTTGAATAAACCTCTAGTATCGAGAATGAGACTTAAAAAGTGTGTTAGACAATCGCATATTCGGCAATCTTTTACTTCATACACTTCGATATGCAATACATTACAATTATTTTCATTAAACTTATGATTTATCTTAAACTTCTGATAAAATACCTTTTCCGTGCCACAAAAGTAACGTTTTAGTAATAATTTATTTTAATTCTGAAAATTTTGACCCAGTATTTATTACATTCATAGAAATATAAAAGTTATTAGATGCAATATGCACTAGCTACACATCACCGGGAAGGGAATAATAAACGATTGTAGTAATCAAAGTCATTGATTACACCAGATTTTTCTTTTAAATCGACGCTTTGTCAAAAATTCTGCATAAATTTAACAATGCAGTACGCATACTGCCAAGGGCGGTACTTCACACGAACAAACCAAGCATTTATCATCCCCAAAAATTTTGTCCCCAATCTTGATTAGCTTGTTTCCGAAATAACATTTCATATCGTTTGGAGTTGGTATGACACAACTTCTAAGTGGTTTCCTTTTAAGCCTGTCTGTAAGACTTGCTGAAATATAATAAATAAATATATTATGGTATTGCAATTATTTCATTTTTATGAAATTCAAAATTTAAAACAAATTTCTGGTATTGTTTAAGAATTATATAGTGAGCTAATTTGGTTCGACAATCTTCTTTCTTGATCTTGATTTTTATTAATTGATTTCTCCACTACAATACACCAAGAAATAAAAAAAACTTCAAATGAAATAAATATAACAGTACAGGAAATCCAGGATAAATAAAAACGCATTTGTTATCTTAATAAGAATCGTTCCCGGAACGCTTGGGATATGAGGTAAGCGTCTAAGTCATTATTACTACGGTTGCAAACATTTATAGTGGATGAAAAGCTTTTTTTTTTTAAATATTACTACTTCAACTTTAACCGTCATATCATTTCCCTGTAGGGATAAGCAGAGGTTGTTGACATAAATTCCTAGCTTTTTCCATGTTCGAAAATCTTGTGATACATGCCTTTTGTTTGTTTCTGCTGCTGATATGACCAGAATAAAGAATTTTGTATATCTGAACAAAAAACACGTCTTTTTTTGTCGTCCTCGTCTTTTGTTACAGTTTATATTTATTTCTGTTTTACCATTATTTCTATATTAATGTTTTCAATTATACTTTTCTCAGATTTGCACTCTCGCCTGATTCTACCATTTGTAATCGTACAATACATTAATTTCCCAACCATTCATCTAATATATTGCATTTCAATCACGTTTACTCTGCTTTTATCCTTACTCTGTAAGTTTTATTTCCAGGGGCTAAAAATATTTATCTTAAATAAAATAATGTTTAAAAAGGGTACAAAATCCAGAATATTAGCTTAATCGAAAAAGGCATAATTTAACCCAATTATGGTTACATTTATACACGGTTTTTCAGAGCCAGACCGCGAAACTTCAGAGAAACATTCCTCATGATAAGCTTTAAAAAAAATCCTGATTAAGTTTTCCCAAACAAAAAACACTGACAAAAAAAATTGCGATAAAAACGTATTTGACCAACAAAGCGATACGCTCCAGACGCGAACAAGATAAACGGCTGGTTAGAAGAGAGGTAGGGGTTTGTGAATGAACTGCTTGTCCGAGAAATCAAGGATTTTCCACATTGTGAGATAACAATTTTTTTTTTTTTTTAATTACTTTTTGGAAATTTTTTATTAGGTTTTTTTTAAAGCTTACTATGAGGTACGTTCATCTGAAATTTTGCGGACTGGCCCTGAAAATCCGTGTATCTGCATTTACCAATTATCTCAATTCTTATTACTTAATATACCAATGCATCGCTTTACCATTAGAAGCGAATAAAAATAATAGTTTATGAAGATGAAATAGGAAAAGTAGAAAGTAATGATCTATAATAGTTATTATTCAGTTTATACAAACTACTTACGACACTTCCAGTCAACAGGACAGCAGCTGTTTCCACTTGAATAAACTGGAGCACATCTATCAAATACTTTTCCTTGATCACGAAATCCTATCCCACAGCTCTTTCGTCTACACCAGGGACTCTTAATGACTCCATTAAAATCCTTTGTACAGATACATTCATAACAACCGGATGAAAAACGTTCTCCTTCTCTGTAGACTACCGAATTCCAGGAGCACGTTTTCAGGGTACTGGTCACATTTTTATCTTTGGTAGAAAGAGAAATACCAAAAAAAACATTAAAAATATAACTACGTAAAACGTACAGTTAATAGTGTTTTTTTGACAGAAGATGATCAGAACAGACCGATGTTGAAATATCAACCGTTTTTATTGTATATGCCAATATTTACCAAAAAAGCATTGATTTAGAACATTTTTATTAGGTTTTTGATTAAAAAATAAACAAATTAACTTTTCTTTATAATTATTCGTTTTTGTGAAAAAAAATTGAATTATTTTGAAAGACTGCTTAACAAACTGAAATTGATAAAAATATTTTTACACAAAGGTGTACCAAACGGACATTAGTTTGGGACCATATTTTTTAGTAAAAAAATGAACACATTGTTGTTTATATGTACTTTTTTTAAGTGTAATCTCACCACATATTATATTGTTTGGGCAACATTCCCCATGGCGATACTGTTTAACACAATCTGCCGGGATCGGAAACAGAGAGTCATAACAATCAGCGATTGCGCATTTAAAGTTGGCTCTACAATGATAAAAATATAAGATGAATAAAAATTTATCATCTACAAAGCAATGTATTAGAAATATTTCAATACACATTCACCTTTCATCGGTAGCTTCTGCATTACAAGAACACGCTGTGTAACATCCAGTAGGAGTGTTACTAAATAGATACTCTCCAGGGTAAAAACTTCTTCCTCTGAAAAAAAAAACAACATGCGAACAATTATCGATAGTAAATCGATATTAAAACCACTCGAATCTGCTCAGTAATCAGTTATCAGTAATTACAATAATTTTTAAAAAGCCCTTCAGGTACTCCAGCGTCAAGTTATTTGAGGAATATGAGATCTTAGATACAAGGCAATTATATATTTATAGAATAATAATGTTTGTGAAAGAAATTATTCCTTCCCACCACCAGAAGTCAAACTAGAGGATGGGTCATGGAGTCGTACCACAAATTCTGAATTCGGGTGGTAAAGAAAGTTTAGGTTTCTGGGCCCCAAAATATTCAATATGTTACCCAAACATTGCAAAACCATGACCCGGATTCAATTAAATAAATTTGTAAAAAAATGGTTACTGGGTTTAGGTTGACAAAAATCGGTAAATTTACTCAGAAACATTCTTAAATAATAAATGTCATAAATTAATATTGTATAACTGTCTAGTTAATGAACTTGTAGGTAGTAATAGAATAGTTTATTTTGCATAAAAATGTCTGCCTTAAAACAGGTTGTTCCTTGGTAACTCTGCCTAACTTGTTAGGCAGACTAGACATGATCCAGAGAAATCAATTACCTTACTGTGTGTTAAATAGATAAAGTAATTGTTATTATTGTTAATAAACCATGATTTTTATTTTTATTACTATAATTGATATTTTTATTTCAATTTTGAAAATAGATTTTTCACTTAAAAAAATATTAACGAATGGTGTAAAAGATTTCTTGACATTTAAATTGGGCCTGTATTCCATGCCACTCTCTTAAATCCCTCTAAAATCTTAGATTTTATTTTGTTGATATCTTATTAAAGATATGAGGATAAGGATTATATTTTTCGTATCCAAATTTAATCATGTTTGGGCAAGGAAGGGCTTACTATCCCGCTTATTGAATATGTTGATCATCCAAACTAAAAGTGTTGATTTTAAAATTCAATATAAGTTTAGTTATAAAAAGACAGTAATTTAATTCGACTTACTTAAAATAGCATTCATCTGTAGAAACTGGCTTATTTATAAAAGGACATGAGTATCGGGATATTTTCTCATTACGGTATTCTGGAATGCATGCCAATTCGTCATAGTGCGAGAGAGGTGCATTTTTGGTAAGATTCGAATGTCGTAAATAATGACAGTTACCTTAAAAATAACAGAAGCTTAAAAATAAAATAAGTTTTTTTGGGTGAAATCAATTAATTAAATGCGGTAAGTAATTATATGTATACAACGATTTACCGACTTTTCAATGTCCGCTGATTCCAAGGCGTATTCTATTTACACCAAAATGCAAATCTTGAAAATAAAACTAAATAAAATGGAAATATTTCACATTAGGAAGCCTTTTTTCTATTCTTTCTTTTACTGTCATAATATTAATATTTTTGTTTAATTTTGTTTTTATTTATCAGTTTTTATTTATTCATACAAAGATATATATTACAGAAATAAAAACGCATCCCTAAGATTGATAACAATTCAATACAAAACAATACAATTGAATAAAAATTTTGATATTTTATAAAACATATTTTGTTTTATCAAATGAAAATGAAAAAAACAAATACAAAAATGAAAAAAAAATGACTCATTGTACATTCTTCTATTGTAACTTACCTTGTAAATTTACGCTTTTTTCTTCCCCTACCCATTTCATTCAACCATTTCTCCCGAGAAATAAAACATTTAAAAAAAACAGTGAATATTGGTGTTGTCTACTATCGGCATGTGCCCTGTCAAAACGTTGATTTTATATTTTTGACCAACTATTTATATGGCAAAGTAGTAAAGTGAGATTTGTATGTTGGTGTTAATAGTGTCCTGAGGAAGAGACGAGTATATCTCAAAATTAGTCGACATGAAAAATTCAGTAAGAAGCTGGCATACAATTATTTGTTGACATTTAATAAAATTTTGGACAACAAAGTTAATACTTTAAATATTAGAAAAAATAAATCAAATCGATCAAATAAGCCTGTTTGACATATTCGGTTTTACGTACATCAATG
Organism: Micrasema longulum; assembly: GCF_059751315.1. Classification (NCBI taxonomy): domain Eukaryota; kingdom Metazoa; phylum Arthropoda; class Insecta; order Trichoptera; family Brachycentridae; genus Micrasema; species Micrasema longulum. Next base: position 12,952 of record NW_028279378.1, on the reverse strand, counting down.
GAAGTCGGTCGATTTGTCATTGGCTTATACCGTCCATAAGTTCAATCATTTTTTAAAAGCGTAAAGCAGAACAATTCAATGACACGCCTTTTTCCCTATTTGTCCCATAGTTTAAATTTATTCAGATAATAAAAAATGTTTTGTAGAAAAAATAATATGAAATAGAATATCTGTAACTTAACAATTAAGTAAAAATTAAGTATTTAAAAAAAGAAACAAAACACCTGTAAATAAAAATAACAGGTTATTGTATTTATGTGTAGATATTTCTTGATAAAACTCCATAGCTACCGATTTAGATAAAATTGTACTGGACTCCAGTCCTGAAGATGGCTTTTTAGGCGGAAGCGCTTGTTGGTCAAATTAAATAAAGTTGAAACCTAACCAAAAAAAAATATTGATTATTTTATCTTAATCATTAATAACAGATAAGATGAAAAAAAAATTGTTTTAAATAAAAATATAAGAAAGAAAAGTTGAAAATGATTTATTTTAAAAAGTAAAGTGGTTTGTATTCAACTAGGTAATTATGAAAAAATCAAAATAGTAGATTTATAAAACTTTTAAAGTAATATGTATTTTTCAGTAATATGTAAACTTATCTAAATAACGCCTTTATTTTATCAGAAAGATCTAATTATAATTATATTGGCAGTATAAGACAGCTTCATACTGCTAAAGGCGCCTTCTATTCTTAACCGCCCTCCCAATTCTATTTAAAAGATTCCATTTCCCGTAACGTATACTCCCAGGTACTTGCAACTCACGACCCTTTCAATGACTTGGTTTCACAGTCAGGTGATTTTATTGTTGATTTGTAAAATGATTATAATTAGAGTTATGTACGAGCATGTTACTTTTTTAATAATTTTTAACCCAAAGTAAAAATTGACTGATTAATTGAATTTATTAACGAATTTAATAAATAACTAATGAGTTGTAAGATATTTAAAAAATGCAGCATACCCGAAACGATTAATTGTACAAGAATAATTGTTGACAAACACAACAAAAAGGTCATTTTCATATTTTTACATACTCAATTAATTAATTGCTAGTCACAAACGTTCTTTTTACACAACAAACCAGATAGCACTCATAAAAACTTCACACTGTCTAATTGTTATTCTTAATTTTTATTTAAATGCACGATTTTGTAGTAAAAATTAAACGTATAAAAATGTTATGAATGTTTACTAACTGTAAATGGTACTTATTTTCCTTTCTTTTTATGATTTTCTAACATTTAAAAACTCCATTAATTATATACATAATCAAAACCATCACGATTATTTTATTTTATTTGTGAGCTATTTTACCAGACACCTGTTTGTTTCCGAGGAACTACGAGGCATGGAATTTGAAAGTAATCCCAAAACTTATTGTACAAAGATTAATTATACTACAGTAAACTACGTCGTATAAAGAATTTCGACTTATCCGAAACTTGTTGTCTGGAATGAGCGTGTATAAGTGAAAGATTTTACTTATTTATGTGGAGCTTATTAGTTACTTAATTAACAGTAAATTATATCATTATATCACTGTTTTTGCAATGTACCTAGGTTCTTTGTTTCAAGACCCAACTATTAACATGTGTATTTTCATGGGATGTTGTCAAAATAAATCAAAAGAATACTTAAAATTTAAACAAAAATATAAATATCAAAACATTAAAATTAAAAAAAAATTGCATATTGTTTAAATTAAGTGAATGAATTTTTGTTTTTATTTTCTTTCTTTACCTTAGTTCTGAAACCTGTTAGAGAAATGGTACATAATGATTTCTCAAGGAAAACCATTTTGTTACCACGAGCATGGGTATGAAAAATTCCTTACTTTTATCGTCCAATATAACAATTCAGATAAAACCGTATAAAAGATTGGATCTTGCTGAAGATTGAACGCTTTCTAACGTAACTTTAAGAACTTTCTCCTGATTCTTGAATCAAAAACACAAGAAACTCACAAGAAAAGCTAATATTAATCCAATTTTGAATACTGAGTGGATTTGTTATCTACAACCCTAACACAAACGAGGATACATTTTATATTAAATAAAATATTTTAATGAATTTTTATCTTACACAGATTTTTCTGGGCTTATTGGTTGATACCTGTACACACCATGCTACAATAATCATTTTTTTTTGTTTAAAAGTCCACATTTCTTCAATTTGTATATGTGTTGTTTTTTGTATCTCCTAATAATTTTATTCCCTTTTAAAAATATGTTTTATTTAAATCAAAAGATATCTAAATCTTAGAAACGATCAGCTAGCGTTGAACTTTATACTATGACTCTGATGGTAAGGTCAGTGATCACATTGCCCGGGGCTGGCGGGATTATAAGGACCACTCTAAAATGCCAGGAAGCCGGACTTACTGGAAATCTTGATGTTGTCATGTAAGATGATGTTTTATGGCATTGTATAGGTAGTAGTACCTAACAATATGGAATATCTCTCTGTGGCACTTCCAGTCATTTGAGTGCCGTTTAATCACTTTTTGTGAGATTTAAAAAAAAAATAAACACCACTTTGTGGGACTGAATTGTAATCATGAAGAGAATCAAGATAAATGGTATCGAGTTTAAATGAAAAAAAGTAATTTGAAAATAAAAGGGAAATGTGGAATCGGGTTGTGGTCCTATGGTTAGTGTCTCGGACTCACAGATCAAAATTCCGTGGTTCGAATCCCACTCTACCCCAACTTGATTACCATGTTCTAATAGTGGATTATTTACAACTCGTTGAATATGGCCCTCAAAATGAAATATTTGGGTAAATTGTAAGATCACAAATATTTATTAATGTATTTTTTTTTTTTAAATGTGCCACTATCTACTGCCATGATCACTGTTTTTTAAACGACCAACATAACTTATTTATTTTAAATGCCAATCAGCAGGCTTACAAAAGCCCTAACAGATTGGCATCATTGACTATATATTATATAATAACACTTTATTTTAACAATCTTAATCTATATAAATTTACAAAGAAATAACTATAGCATAATCCAGGCGGACATGGCAAGTGTATAATCGCGAGTCAAAAGTGACAACACCGCTTGCTTTATGAATGCTTGCCTTGGCTGTTGGAACACATCGACAGTACCGTTCAATGAGATTTCGTTCATTGTTCTGAGGATTCTTGGGAGAGGGAAAAAGAATCCGATGCTGGTTTTATAATTTCCCACAGCAAAAACAGCATTGGTTCGCAAGTTACGGTGAGGTACACTAAGGTTAATCTGAGCAAGAATATCATGGGCACCCGTACAGTTAGATATTAATTTGTACATAATTATCAGACCAGCCAAAATCCTTCTGATCGACAAACTGAAGATATGAAAGTACTCTAGACGATCATAATAATTAAAAATGAAAGTATTTGATCCAGATCTAAATATCAACGATATAAAAAATTTACGGTGCACCGATTCAATCTCCAAACTATTAGCAAAAATACTATTTTTTCACACATTAAATTGAACTTTCACTACTACTTGTCATACCACGCATAAGTTGCAAATTAAACTTTCAAAAAATAAACAATATTTTGAGTTTGTCCAAACTTTTGTAGACAAGGACTAGATTAACCTCTAATTAACATTTAACAGAAGGGAATACAGAAGTTTAGGCATCTACAAGGCTCATAACCTGTCATTGGCTGGTTAAAGTGGCCACTTAATACACTGAGTAAAATTCACTATTCTGCCTATATTTGAACATATATATTCCTTCGACTCTTCCATCTGTTGACTCATCAGCTCTTTAACTTCACAAACGACAACAGATAGAAGAGTCGAAAAAATATAGATGTTTAAATATAGGCAGAATGGTGAATTGTACACAGTGTGTAAAGTGGCCATTTAAACAAGACAAAGTTCATGGTTTTCCTCTTCGTTCTAATTCTCAAGGCACTCACTTAATACCCATCCACAATTCCTCTTTCTTCTCTTACTCATATAGTGTCCATGCGGCTCGACTGTGGAATCATCTCCCATCCACCATCAAAGATGTTACTACATTATCTCTGTTTAAATCACGTCTGAAGAAACATCTCCTTTCTCTTCCTTTATCTCTCCTCCTTTCCTTTTTCCTCTTTTTTCCTTTTCCCCATAGAGTAATAGTTTTGATTTCAGTTTATTTATAAACAAATACGTTTATTTCTATGTTTATATACCTTTAGCTTTTCAATCTTTTTTTTTTCTATTGGATATGTTCTGTAACTTGAATTACAAAAAATATTTTTTTATTTTATTGGTTGGTTGGAAGAAATTTCCATTTGGCAATAAGTCCGCTAAAGTACAAATAACATTATGTACAAAAAGTAAAATAAATAAATAAAATAAATGACAGGTCATAAGCACTGTGGATGCCAAGACTTCTATATTCCTTTTTGTAAAATGTTCTTCATGTCTGTTGTAATATGTTAGAACTGAAAGAAATAGTCTTTTCGTTACTTGTTTTGATTATCTTCCCGAAAAAAATGATGATGGACTGTGGCGTTTTTGCTTTTAACTCCATCAAATAACGTTTATCACTTTTTAAAACGATTTGTCGTTTCTTGCAATCACTCGCATATCATATTCGTGTTATCAAATCAATAAACTGCAGTTTCACTGTGGGCGGATGCATTTTTATGCATTGTTTCGATATCAAAGTATGATTTACATGGCACAATAACATTATTCAATACAATGGACTGGTTTGAAGTCCCATGAGTTATTATGATACGCTGTGTAAACGGATAACAGCCATTTTAATACGCAAAAACAAAATGACGCCGAGAATGCAGCCGTTATTTATTACGTCACTGACCAGTCCTCGTGATAGAAAGCAAATAGTATAAATCACATTTTAAATATTAACTCGCAATAAAGTTTATTTTATTTTTTCGTCCACTGTACTGAGAAACGCGTGCGGGCGGATTATTTACTCACATATAAAAATCCTCCAAAAAAATTCAATGTAATGGTGACAATGCCGTGATGATAAAACTGACACGTTGCAAGTACGCAAAATACGTTGCTTTCCGCATTGAGGTATATAACTAGAGTAAGCACGAGCGTTCGAAATATGGTCCTTCAACCTGCGGCCAATTGGCATATGTTTGATATAACGGACTTTAGTCTATTGCGAGCAGTCCCCGGCTACTTTTAATTTTTTGCCTCCTCGCAATTACTTAAATGCCCATATTTACACTAAAATACTGCACTATTCGATTTGGAATAGCGATGGTATAACCTTTTCATCATGTCAAAAGACGTCTTAAAACTATGTTACTAATTCGGGAGTTATCTCTTGTCTTTGTCCTGTTCAGTTATTCGAGCGTATGGTAAAACAACAAACAAAGGTGACGCGTATGCGGAAGGAAGCGATATACTGAGTAGAACTTACAGTAGACCGAAGTAATCAGTCCGTGCTTTTTACTGTACTACGTGTTTGCTTGCCAAAATTGACGTGATATGACGTGATAATACTTGCTCCCTCTGTTGGTCATTCCCTTTCCTTTTGGGACGACTTTTTAGCTCGAATTTGTATGGAGTGTCATCTCTGAATATTATATGTCAATGACTTTCTGTGCATTTTTTTCTACATAAATATTACTTAGATCGTGATTTGCTATCTGTTTTTTCAAACCGTTAAGAACAACGCAATATTTTCTTACTTACAATAAAAAAATTCGTAAAAAATTGTACATGCTGATTTGTTATCAACCCTTGTGTATAAAGTAGACGAATGCAATTGGAAAAATGAAAATTTAAATTGACTGAATGCTGTAAAAATGAAATCTTTCAAACGAATGCGTGTTAAAATAAACCTTGCTTTCTGCTAGCATTATTTTCAAAATTAAGGGAAAAGTGCTGCGTCGTCATGTAGAACAAATAAACATATACAAAATTGCTGAAAATTGACGTAATATAACTTTGTTAAGTGATCAATATATTCATTGACAGTCCCGATTTGCTGGAGTTGGTGTGTTTCCGTGTACCTGGTCGAAATACCCGCCACAGATTTTCTTTTTGTTCTGCAAGTTCTAGGGCCAACTATCACATTCACTCGTGTATCCCTAGGCGCCGATGAGTATGAAGACAAGGCTGATGTATCTTATTCTGGACTTGATAGTTATAAAACGAGTCTGATTTCTTTTTTTCTCTCGCAACATACAAAATTTTTAAACTTTCCTTCATGTTTAAAAATAGTTTTTTTATTTGCTTTTTCATATTTATGTTAATATTTTGTTAATATTTTTGGTTGCTTATGTGTACTTACCTTCCAGTTACTATTGTTATAGTTTTGCAATTTTCTCATTTGTTATGTATTTATATGGATACAAATGTTTTTTTTTTTCATAATTTTATTCAATATAGATTATGTTAAAAGCAATTTGTGCCATTTATGTAAAAGTAAATACATAAATAGACCGAGAAAGACATGGCGCGATCAAGTCCATCAAAAACTTGAAGATGGACTTGTCAAAAGTAGGAATAATTGACGTGCGTGCATGAGAAGATGTATGAATGTAGAGGAAGCGAGGTCTGTATGCCAAGATAGAGTGTTATGGCGTTCTATCCTTTCTGCCTACTCCTACGGGGAAACGGCGTGATGGTTTGTTTGTTTTTTAAATATTATCTTTTGTTTTGCACGAGGTTTGACTTTACTCTACGTTTGTATAAAAAATAGCATGAAAATTTCTTAAACCGTTTTACGAGCACGTTGTGTGATGTACAGTATTTTTTTTAATATTTTTTTTCATGGAGTGAAGAATGTGTTTTGTTTTTTACTAAATTAGCTTTTATTTGGTAGATTAACTATGCTGTGGAATGCAGAATAATTTTCATATGGTTAAAAGGTTTTCCGGAGCAGCAGAACAGCTTCAGAGATAATGACAAAAAACAGAATTCCTCCCTGAGATTTATTGCCATACCTTTTATGATACATCGACTTTGGTAGTGTGGAACATTTAAATAATAAATCAGATTCTATCACTATTTATTTAATATGAGTACTTGTCTCTTCACAGATTTTTACAAGAAAAGTACCCAAAAAAGGTTCGGTTATTGAAAATAAATATGAAAGATAAAATAAATGACACAAATAAATCATTTTCCTTTTATAAATACATAGTTTGTATATGGCCCCAAGAAAATTATTTAAGGCGTGTTACTTTCTGCTGTGATTTTTATTTATTTTATTTGACATTTCGTGATTCATTCAAATATTGTGAAGAGTCGTGATTTTTCCTAACCAAAATACTATTTTATTAACAAAGTATAAACTTGGCTGCATTTTTTATGACAGTTGACTTGGCTTGAAAAAAGGACTTGCCTTAAATGAAGGAAAAATGATCTAGATACGCTGCGATTGGTGTATCAATGCAGGGCCCTATGCACCAGTATACGCGAAAAGGAATAATGATTATGTTAATAAATATTCTAAATGCATTAATATTGTCCAAATGTTTGTCGACAAGTACAACAGAGATGAAGAACATATTAGAGAAGGGAATGTAGAAGTCAAGGCATCCACAGGGCTTATGACATTTCATTGGCTGGTTTAAGTGCCCACTGTTCAAACTGTGTAACATTTACCATTCTGCCTATCTTTGAATATCTATATTATTTTGGCTCTTTCATCTGTAAACCAAATGGATTCGAATCCACCTGGTTCAAGAAGAAGTTTAAAGATTGAAAAATATTTTTAGGCTTTGCCTAGTATGTAGGTGAAATAATTCAATAAGATGAATCTCACTTCCAACAATAAAGGTCTTAGCTCTTTAACTTCACAAACGTCAACATATGGAAGGGTCGAAGGAATAAAGATGTTCAAATATAGGAAGAATAGTGAATGCTACACAGTGTGTGCAGTGGCCACGTAAACCAGCCAATGACAGGTCATAAGCCTTGTGGATTTCTAGACTTCTTTATTCCCTTTTGTAAAATGTTCTTCATGTCTGTTGTAACATGTTTGACAATTCGTGTGTTTATTTTACAGTTATAAGGAAATCATACAGTCTTTATATAAATAAAAGATACAATGTACAAAATAACAATTAAAAAAAGTAAGACCAATTACAGATTTCACATAAATATATTATAAATGCAGGAGGAGAGGGGAAAAAATAATTTTATTATAAAAAAATTAATAAAAGGGAGAAGACATTGGATAACTCCAATTATACTTTCCTCCCCTCTCTCTATTTCCATGAACATTTATATATCTTTGTTAAAATTCACAACCTACAAAAATGAATAAAAAACAGGTAGTATATATACATATAAATAAGTAAAAAATAAGTGTTGAAATTAAATGTTAAAATTAAAATTTGAAATTCAAAGTTAAAATTAAAATTAAAAGTTAAAATTGAAAGTTAAAAGTTAAAAGTTAGGCAGAAGATAAATTTAAAATGTCCCTAACAGATCTGATAAAAATATAGTTTTGAATACATGTCGAGCCATGATCGCAAATTCATCGTTTACGTTAAAAACAATATTTATTTAAGCGAATTTTATTCCTTTTTCTTAATTATTGAGAAATGTACTTTGAGAATCAAATTTCGTTTTGAATAAATGTATTTATTATTATTATATTGTTATTCTGAATATATGCACAATTTGATTTTCAAAGCATATTCCTTAATAGTTAAGAAGATATAATATATTATTTCGTAAAATATGTTTTTTTTCGTTTCGTATGTACTGGCAATCATAGCTCGATGTATTTAAAAACAAATCCTTGGTTACAGCACCGTCACGCCTCCAGAGAGATTTTTAAGCATAGTTTTTAAAGAGTTGAAATACTTTTCTCGGGACAATCAACGTGTTGTACATTTTCTGCTAAATGTAACAGCGCCAAGCGCTTTTCGAACCAATTCATTCATTTTGTTATAAAACTTATCATATTTTTTAAACACGTTTCCTATACAATGCCTCGCTTACTCAATTAATATCGATAACGTGGAATTGCAAATAGGTACATGGTGTGATTAACTCAATTTTATAATTTAACTCACTGTAGTGTTATATACAATGATAAGCAATATAAAAGAATAAATTATATGTAATATGTAGAATGCTTTTTTTACAATCATTAAAAAAATTGTCACCCGTGACCGGGTCTCGTCATTTCATCGTTACATTGATGAGAAACCTAATTGATTCTTACGTTATTGGTATACAAGTAACAATGAATAAAATGATTCACCTACAGTATATTTTAAACATTGCAACGATATTCGTTTTCAGAATCTCTCAGTTCAGTCATATCACTCCACTTCTTTGGAAATTCATTAACGTAACAGTCGGCAATAACTTACTGTAATTATTTTAAATAACAGATTCTTCGTTATTCAATATTAATTGATAGCTTGTTAAAATTTTTGCATAGATATCAAATAAATAATATCTGTTGATTTTGTGTAGTTTTGATAGTTGTATTCTGAGTCAGAGATTATTCTTTATTACGTCTGGATTAAGAGCAATACTGCAAGTACTGTGTCTCTGGAGAAATAATAATTTTGAAAGAAAAACAAAAAATAAAATATTTGGCCCAATAGGACAGATTCATTATGACCCGCAAGGCTGATAAAGTGAGGCCCGAAGTGTCAAATTTACTAGCATGTAACAGTTGGCAATAGCTGACGGATACATGCTAGATATACGGCCGATAAAACAGAGCCAGAAGGGCCGAATTACAAAACATGATGCACGTTGCCTGCCAGTCAGCCATAATTTGACCATCTGTCTCACTCCTGTAATGTAGTGTCTTTTGACCGCTAGAAAAAACAGCTAGCTTTTTCATATTAGTTGAACTCGTAGTATAATAATGTACTTATTTATGTTTTTACTCGGAGTGCGACCAATACCATTATACCAAACTTCAGCCCTAACTGATAATTATTTTACAGATTTATATATTTATGTTACTGAAATATTGTGTCTCTGGGGAAATAATTTACGTTCAAAATTGAATAATGTATATTAAAACTCATCACAATAGACATTTTGATATCCAATTTGCCCCAATCTCTCGATCAACTTGTTCAATTTAGTGAAATAATCTCTTTGGTAATCACGGTTTAGTAAACCAATTCCCGTTTTCTCCAGAGATACTTAGAAGTTAAGCAAACGACGCGTGAACTAAAAACATATAAATTAATATTAACATTAACAATAAAAAATATATAATGGCCTTGGTTAAAGTGTACAATCTACTTCCATTATCCATAAGGACAATTAGTAAGTTCTCACAATATAAAACTGCTATTAAGAAATGGATAGTGGAGGTGGGTTGCGCACGGATCGATGAGTGTATCAAGCCACATAGGTAAAATGTGTGTAATGTTTATGAAAATTTTTCTATTGGTCCATATAAATTGATTGTGTTTTTTATGATTATTTTAGTTATTTATTGTTTATAATGTGAATTATAATTCGGTTAGTTGGATTAATTACGTTTTTTTAAATGGTTTTTGTTATGTTAACTTTGCTAATAGTTAATCTTAGGCATGTTTAACATTTTGTAAAATGCTTCCCTGGGCACGGGACACCCTAGTGAGGGAACATTATTCTGTATAAAAAAAGAATACAAACAATGTAAAAGTATAAATAAATAAATGTTCAAGTCATAATTCAACATATGTAGGTTGTTTTTTTTGTCAATGGCATTTTCATTGTTTTGTTAAGATATTTGTCTTCACGAATTGATTCAATCCCCCGAAAACAGTTGACCTTCCACATTTCTTCAACTCTTATCACTGTCGATTTTTTTTAAAAGTGCTAAATTTTTTGTATGGGGGTGACGTATTTGGCTGGATTATTTCAAGTACGACTGAAAATGGGTTTTGTCAGTTATAAAAATATTTTTTGATGAAATGAAAATTTCCAAACATAAGTTAAATAATATCATAAACAAACATTCTGTCCAATTCTTTACTATCTTATAAGTTCACAATATCAAGTATATTTGTAGCTGCTCGTCAAACTATTATTGACAATTCAATTCCATAAATTAAAAAAATACTTACTTGTTTATTTTTATTACCATATACTTGTTTTTTTTTACTATACTATCAAATTGCATTGTAGTATTGGCAAATACGCATTTAATAGATACATATTTTTATTTCTTATTTTCTCGTGATAATATATGCTTGCTTGTTTATTAATTCAACCTAAAAATGTCTTTCTTGCTTACTGTAACACTTTATTTATTGTTTGCTTTACAAAATTTATTTCATAAGCTTATATCTTTGCATTTTTCGTTTAAATGCTTACTGTTTTTTCTTGCATACCTTTGTTATTATTGTTTTTTTTACTTTGTAAAACTTTTTATTTTGTCCTTTTGAACTAATTTCACATATTTTTTCTGTATATTCTGTGTTTATTATTTAGTATGTTAGCATGTATTTCATTTTAATTTTTTGTTAATGCCTTTTGGGCGTTGATGAACAAAATAAATAAACCACAAAACCCTACTTAAAGCTAATATAATATACATATTATGGGCTTGAGTATATATTGTGATGGGTAAAAGCATATGATTTTATCTTTCGCAACATATCTCAAACATTTAATATACAGAAGTAAGTACGTAAATTTGGGTATATATTATGATAGGATCAAGTGTACATAATATATGTTAAATGAATTAGTGATTTTTTTTGTGTTCGACACTTCATGTTGTAAGTCACTAACACACCACATATCAAAATGTTTCTTGCTTCTAAGTGTTACGTAAATAAGTATGTTATTCATCCTCAATTTGTAGTACAATTCACAAATACATCGATTGTAATGCTTGTGGTTTGAATGTTATTTTATTCAATTTTGTTATCACGACTGTTGATCGTGTAACTCTGTTCCATTTTCTTGAGAGATTTTATTTATTTTTCTTATAGTTTTGTGTCGGGGATCTTTAATGAATACGGTTTCATCCATTGGAAAAGAAAAACAGTGATATGATAGATAAAACAAACTTAAGAGACTTAACAAGCAGCAAGGACGATTTGCAACAAATAGTCTCTAGAACGTATGATGTACGCCTGGAAAGCAAATTGGTGATGGATAAAAGTAGGTCGAAAGTGATAGTATTTGAAAGAGGAACGAGGTTACTGACTGCATAATAAATGTAAACAACGAATGTCTTGAACTAGTAGAAGGGTTTGTGTATCTAGGAAGCATTTTTTCAAGAGATGGAAAATAAGAAAACAATTTTGAAAGAAGAGTGAATGCGGGCAACAAAATGAACGGTGCACTAAGCACAATAATAGCTAATCAAAATATGTCAATCGGAGCTAAACTGGAAGTGCACAACGGAGTTTAAGTCCCAACACTTATGTATGGAAATTAAACTTAGAACTGACAGAGAAGAGATGAAAGATGAAAGACCAGTAAACGCCGTTGAAGTGCGATCTCTTAAACAAATGTGCGGGAAACCAATGGCTACGAATGATGAATTCAGGCGAGAGTGTATATTTGTGTCAGGTTTAATTAATACTATTATGAAACGGTCTCTGAGATGGTAAACTTATGTAGAACAAATGGATGACAAAAGAATGGTTAAAAAAGAATATATGGCAAAACTGAACGGTAACGTGAGACAATGACGACCAAAGAATACGTGGCATGATCAGATAAACCGAAATCTTAAGTCTAGTCATGTCAAAAGCAGGCAGAACCGAAGGGCATATATGACAAGATGTATGAATGTAGAAGAAGCTAGAAATGTATGCCAGGATACACGTGTGTGGCGGTCCATTCTCTCTGCCCACCTCTACAGAGAAATGGCGCGTTGGTGTAGTAGTAGTAGTAGACAAAATAAATAAATGTGAAAATGCAAATAATTGTGTCAAACACTTATGGCATAAAAGTTGTTTTGTCAATTCTGATTTTTCAACAATATTTTGAGTTTGTCCAAATTTTCGTAGACAAGGACTGGATTCAA
>NW_028279377.1:0-116563 GCF_059751315.1 Micrasema longulum | reverse complement strand
TTTCTATTTTTTTTAATTTATGTTGTTTACACACTCATCTTTTTATTTTTATACCAACTATACTTCTTAACACTGTTTCTATCTTTTATTTCATTATATGGATTTTTTTAAATTTATGTTATTTATATACTCATCTTCTTTTTTTATACCAACTTTACTTCTAAGAACTGTTCTATTTTTTATTGCTTTATATTGTATTTTTTGAATTCTATGTTGTTTATATACTCGTGTTTTACTCGTATATAACGACCATGTAGGTAAAAGCCTTATGGGCGTAAAAAGTTAATAAAAAAAAAATATAAGGAATGTAATAAATGAGTTATTCAACAGCTAGACACGAGGTTTGTTCATTAAAATAAGGTCTTGTATTTTTTCCATACTTAGTGTTTTCTTTTTACTACGTTTATAATATTTAATGTCTTAAAAGTTGTAGCCTTCTTGACAAAACCTTTTTAAGAGTAAACAATATGTTGGTTCAGTATTATCTTCCCGCATCAATCATCTTGTACTTTTGTTTACTTAGTATAAATAAATCCTTATTTTTCCTTTCACAAAAGTAAAGCTAACCAAAGAAATCGTACGATAAACCTAATGTTTTTTTAATACATTTTAACACGATGAGAAATCTACAGCCCATGAAAATACATATTTTATATTTTGACACCACTGTTATTAATATATATTTAAACAGAGGTAAAATATCATTTTTTATGAATAAACGCTACCTGCCCACTAACAAACAGCTGTAAAAATAGGTAAGTTCAAACTTCGACAAATTTAAATCAGTTCAGAAAGGTCGACAGATGATAGAGTTGTAGAAATATGTTTTATCAAAATGCAGAATAGTGAATGTAACTCAGTGTGTAAAGTGATTACTTAAACTAGCTAATGGTAGGTCTTAAGCCACTCAAATGCCCATATTTCCATATTCCACCTTCAAAAATGGTTTTTTCTTTATGTCATAATATTACGAGTAGTTTTTGAGTCAGTACATTTTTGTTTGAAATTTATTTTTTAAAGCAATAAGTTCGCCACTACAACTACTATATTTTTTCTTCTTCTTCTTTTTCACGCAATTTTTCTTTGGTGTAGGCGGCGATAATTAAACGCCGCATGCGTCTTTTTCGAAGTACATTTCTAGTTTCACCCACATGCATACATGTTTTCATACTTCAGGTTCAGTTAAGTGTCAAAATGCGTCGTTTATTGGCAAAAAAAATAATGAACATACTCGCAATACAAAATTTATGTTTGACATGTTCAAAAATTGCTAGAAAATATTTCCAGTAGCTTCACTAGATACAAAAATACATTTGTTATTACTGTCTTTGATTTTAACTAATTTTGAAATGAGCAAAATTACGATTTTTAGTTATCTGATCATGCCACGTCTGTCATGGCCATCTACGTCCTACGTTACCATTATTATTATTGTTTTTTTTTAAGTCAATCAACAGGCTTAAGTAAGCTCTAATAGATTGGAATTAATGAGTAATACTTAATTTTAATAATCTGAAAAACTACTTATATTAAACAAAGTGTATAATTATAGGTATGTTTATAGCATAATCTAGGCGGAAATGGCAAATGTGACATCGCGAGTCAGGAGAGACAACACCGCTTGCTTCTTAAATGCCTACCCTTGCTGTAGGAACACATCGACAGTACCGTTTACAGAGCTTTCGTTCACTGTTTTGAGGATCTTTGGCAGAGGAGAAAAAATCCGATTTTAGTTTTATAATTTCCCACAGCAATGACAGGATTGGTATGCAAGTTACGGCGAGGTACATTAAGGTTTATCTGAGCAAGGATATTATGGGCATCTAAACAGTTAAATATTAATTTGTGAAAGAATATCAAACCAGCCAAAATTCTTCTGAATTCTAAACTGAAGATATAAAAGTACTCAAGACGATCATAATAGATGATTATAAAAGTATTTGATCCAATTCTAAATATGAACGATTTAAAAAAATTACGTTGCACCAATTTAATCTGCGTTAAATAAATATTATATAATTGGGAGACCATATTATATAATTTAATTCAAGCAAACGACGAACAAATGATTTATAAAATGTAATTGTCATAAATTATTATGAAAATAAAACTTTGTTATCAGTGTTACACAATTTTATTCTTTTACAAGAACACAACTATAGTTTCGGGAGAGCACTCCTCCCATCGACGGGTGATATAAAACTAATATAATAAACACAGAATATTGTTCACAATGTCATCGAATCTAAACAAAAAATAAACAGATTAATCGGTGAAACTTAGAGCAGGGGGTTTTTATTCTTATCTAAGGTGTTGGCATATGAATGGATGGTTATCTTAAGTACAGATATGAAAACATGGACAAAACATTAAGTCGAATTTATTTCTTAAAATTTAGCACATAAGTGGAAGTTGCAATAAGTAAGTCTAAGATTTAATGTGTGGGAAGACATCGCTCGGCTAAGAGAGTGTTAACAGACGCGGGTCTAAGAGGGTGAGTGCGGTGAGGGTGGTCGCAAAGGGAACATAGTCAATAAAGGCGAGGGGTGGTTGAATGTGTGATTATTAATTAGATTGTTTTCAGAATTTAAATTTTTGTGAATTTCTATAATTTCTAAATTATTCATATTACTGCCTTTGTTATTTACTTGGTGCAGGAGTTTTAAGGTGTGATTATGAAATGAGTGGTTACTGTCTATTATATGATTCGCGAATTCCGAGAAATTATTATTGGTCAGGCAACGGCGGTGTTCGTTTAGCCTAGTTTTAAGATTTCGCGCTGTTTGTCCAATATAGACTTTTTTGCATTCGCATGATATCTGGTAAATGCCACTCTTGTTTAGCAGCTCTGTTTTTGACTTAGAATTAAATAGTGATTTGGCAATATTATTATTAGTGTAAAAAGCGGGTTTTATAGCTATGGGAAAGTGATTACTTATTTTTCTAGACAGAGGTCCAATGTATATAATTCTACGCCAGGTTTGTGGGTTGTTGGATATATCACCACCGCTAGAATATAAAAACGTTTGACTCAATTTGTTATTTTGTTTGCGTTTTAGCATTTTATCAATTATATTGGGGTCATACTGATTGTTATGGGCAATAAGTTTAATAATGTTTAGTTCAGTTTGGAAGTTGGAGGGACTCAGTGGGATATTGATCAATCGGTTAAGCATTGAGTGGAAACTGGCCAATTTATGTTGCATAGGGTGTGAAGATGAAGCCGGATATCTACAGAAATATCTACAGAAAACCTACTCACACAGACTCAGTCATTCCGGCTTCATCTTCACACCCTATGCAACATAAATTGGCCAGTTTCCACTCAATGCTTAACCGATTGATCAATATCCCACTGAGTCCCTCCAACTTCCAAACTGAACTAAACATTATTAAACTTATTGCCCATAACAATCAGTATGACCCCAATATAATTGATAAAATGCTAAAACGCAAACAAAATAACAAATTGAGTCAAACGTTTTTATATTCTAGCGGTGGTGATATATCCAACAACCCACAAACCTGGCGTAGAATTATATACATTGGACCTCTGTCTAGAAAAATTAAATTAAAAAATTAAGATATTAACTAGCTGTATAAATACTGTGACTTCTATTTTATGTATAAAAAAATGTTTCCCTCTGTTGCAAAAATTCTAAATATTTTAATTAAATATAAATTAAAGTAAAACTCATTTGATATTTTATAACCGACCAGTCTCTAAAGTACACAAGCTTCCTTATTAAGGTGAAATTTAGTAATGAGTGGTTAAAAATACAGTTTTATTTTAATCAAAACGAATAACCATATAAAACGACCGGCCTCGTGATGTAATGGTCAGCGCGTTTTTTTACCATTCAAGAAGTCTCGGGTAAGATTCCTGACATAATTGATTTGAAATAATTATTTAAAAAGGTGTTTTCACTTTTGAATATTTCATAGTCCCTGGACTTGTATCTGAAGTGTTAGACTGATCATCTTACCTTCATGTAACAAAAATGATTAAGATACGCTGCAAATGGTGAACAAATGCAGCGCCTTTTTTACCATTAGGTTCAGAAAGGGAATGATGATGAAGAGCTTCTGATATAAATATTACATTTATGGAAATATCTTCTCGCTTTTAGAGTTGAAATGTTTTAGTAAATTATAATGAAGCAAATATTTACTTACACAATAATTAATCCAGATGGCATAACTCCTTCCATCTTTGGTATATGTAAATATGAGATAGTTGAACTATTAGTATTTCTCATTAATAAATCCTTGTCGCGCGGTATATTTCCGGATCAGTTTAAAATCGCAAAAATAATTCCAATTCAAAAAGATTCCTACAATAAAAATGTTTCCAACTACCGCCCTATCTCAATACTGCCAGTATTTCCTAAGAAATTTGAACAAATTTTAAGAGACAGATTCAATAAATACTTGACCACCAATAAAATTTTTACATCTCAACAGTATGAGTTCCGAAAGTTTTCAAATACTAAGTGTGCTGCTTATGACTTTGTCTCAAGCCTACAAAAAAAACTGGATAATGGTTTTTTTTCAGCTATTTTTATAGACTTAAAAAAGGCTTTTGATACGGTGGACCATAAGATTCTATAGTAAACTGGAACATTTGGGCATAACTGGCATACCTCTGGAAACATTTTGAAATTATCTTACTGACAGATATTGCGTGGTTCAAGTTGGAAAATAATCCAGTAATCTAGGTAGGATAACTTGTGGAGTTCCGCAGGGGTCGATTCTTGGTCCACTTTTGATCCTCATATATATTAATGACATTACTAAGTGGGATTTGAGGGGTATTCTCCAATTGTCTGCCTATGATACTGTTATTTTCTACCATAATTGTTACCTGAAAGAACTCAAAGACATAATGGAAACAAATTTCAATAGTCTAGCTGACTGAATGAGATTAAATTAATTAAGTTTGAATGTAAAAAAAACATGTAATATGATTTTTGGGAACAAAAAGGACTTAAATATCAATATTTCTCTTGGAATTGGCTATATTGAAATGACCAATGTTACTAAATACTTGGAACTATTTGTTGACTCTAAGCTTTCATGGAACTACCAATTTGAGCATGTAAAATCAAAAATAGCATCCGTAACTGGCGTATTGCATATAGTTTGAGGCTTGTTTCTTCATTTCGCCTTGTTTGCCTTCTATTACGCTATGATTCATTTCCACCTTTCTTATCTATTATGGTTTTGCCAGCAAATATCAGATCTCAAAAATATAAGTTCATCAGAACAGAGCTTTAAGAAACAATCTTAAACTTAAATGGGATTTCCATGTCAAGGATATCTACCGACAAACAAAGATACTTTCATTCAGGGTAATGCCACTGCAAGACATAACCAATAATATTTTACTAAAATTTAAAATACACATTTCGT
Organism: Micrasema longulum; assembly: GCF_059751315.1. Classification (NCBI taxonomy): domain Eukaryota; kingdom Metazoa; phylum Arthropoda; class Insecta; order Trichoptera; family Brachycentridae; genus Micrasema; species Micrasema longulum. The sequence continues at coordinate 111,151 of NW_028279377.1, read as the reverse complement.
CATGATATTCACAATTACAATACGCGTTACTCAGGGAATCTTCATGTGCCTAAATTTCGCTCAAAAAAGTTTAGCAGTAGGTCCTTGGAAAATATTGGACATTCCGAATATAATGAACCGCCCGATGAGCTAAAACACGAAAAATTTAATAAACAATCCAGAAATGTCGCAATTAAAATATATTTCTTAAATCTTTTTGATCGTGATAATTGTTAATGTAATTTATATAGATGGTGTTTTATGTTTCTCATACAATAATGTTTTCTTTCTATTTTGGATGCATCAAATGAAATGGCATCGACAAGTAATAAATTGTATGATATTATATATTGTAGAAAATATGTTTTTTCTTATGCACGGTCTCAAATAAGTTTATTTTATAACTCCTGGGAGAAAAATATGTACTTTTTGTATATTATTTGCATATATACTAAAAAAAAAAAAAGTGATAAGAAAACGGTACAAAAAAAACAATAATCGGCTTCAGATGAAATAAATAATTTAAAGTGTCGCATCCTGGGAACATAATAATTGAACAAAATAATAATTATCCCACTGTTATTTCTTGAATTTGAATAAAAAAAAACATATCGTGACATTGATATTTTACGAATCATTCTGTTTTTTGTGAGGATATAAAATATATTCCAATATGTCATAATGTGTTCCTTAGATATTGTTTTTTGTAGGTTTTATCTTTATAAATACTAAATCGTTGAATATAACCTAAAATATACCTGTACCTTTAAATATAAGGGTGTTAAACTGACCGAGACAAAGGCTCTACAAGTCTAATTTACCCTCCGGTTATTTTTAGATTGCTATTTGTATTAAGGGTTGAAGGAATATATTCAAACCTATTATCACTTTTCTGTTTCAGTGATTTCATAATTTCAGTTTATTTAATATAATCGGTTTCTTATCGTGTATAATATTTATTTTTCAAGAAACAAAACCGTATTATTTGTTTTTTTTTTAAAAAAAAAAGAAATCCCAATTTATATTAAAAGCACTTATTTAATCGTTTTCAGATAAAAAATTAAAAGTTCGTATTTATTTTGTGTAAAATTACTAAAATAAATTTAATATGACGACGAGTTTTAGAACATGATTTCGTTTGTCAAAACCTAAAAATGAACTGAACATAATTATTGTAAGTCTAACCAAAGCTTTATACTAAATTGCAAGTACCTAAAACACATAAAATAATGTAGTGTTTTCACGAGTTTAAGCTAAGTCATAACGGATATTTTAATCATAAATTAAATATGATTTTCTGATTTCACTTGTCAAGCTTATCAAAACACTTAAATCAAATGTTGTCTTAGATCTATTAAAGTTTACCACCGGGTTGCGTTATGGCACTTTTCCTTTTTATAATCATTATGGACTTAATTCTAAGGAAGTCAATTTTATTTGTTCGATAAATATTTAATTCATTCTCCCAAAAAACTCTACAATGTCTTGTTTTCCGATAATGCAATTACAATTAACGATTGAGTTAGGGATTTTCAAGACACCATTGATAGGCTTAATATGTGTTTCTCACTCCCGGGTTTTAAAACCAGTATCGAAAAAACCTGTGTACTTGTAACACGTCGCGCAGTTATGTACAAAATCCCCTGACTCTGTCAAACCTAGTCATCCAAACGGTAGAAAGTTATGAGTACTTGGGAGTATATGATAAGGAAAATGACAGCTTTCAAAAAGTGATAGGAGTGGCACATGGAAACACATGCGCCACATTCAATAGTAACAAGGCTGTCAGGAGATTTAACATTAATTCAGTGTAAACCAAATGCTGACTACATAGCGCTCGCATAAAACTTATGTGTGGATGCCAATCGTGGCACCCTATTGGGGTCTAAAACAACAATATAATACGAGGGTTGTGTAAAAAAAAGGTTCTCAATTTTTTTTCAGGTTTAAGGCATTTTTTATTTGGAATAAAAAATACATCATTGGAAAGCTATTTTTTAACTATTTTTCAACATAATCACCAGATTTTTCAACGCATTTTTGTTGACGACTAATCAGGGCTGTAGGAAGCCTGTTCAAAGAGATCCCAGCCAAAATTTTCGATTAAAACCTTGGTTTGGCGAGAGACGTGCGGGCGCGCATTGTCTTGGTATAGTCTAACGCCTTTTGTGATTCTTCCTCTCCGGCGATTTTGATGGCTCTTCTAAGTTTTTTCGAGGTCTCGCAATAATTTTCCGAATTTATTGTGGTCCCTCGAGTCATAAACTCAACAAGCAAGAAGCCCTTACGGTCCTAAAAGACAGTAACCATCACTTTCCCTGCGGAAAGCGTTTTTTTTTTATTTTTTTTTTATTTGAAAATTTATTTATAAACCCTTACGGATTATTACATTCATATTACATAAAATAATATATACATTTTTCATTTATACTCTGTTGTTCAAGATAATATTTTTTACGTCTTTTGAAAAGTTTGTCTGAGTCTTTTGTTTAGTTTTGTCTGGTAGTTTATTATATAATTTCAGTCCCTGGTTCATTAGTCTTGATTGTCCTTGTCTTGTTTTAGAAAGTTGTATATGGTATTTGTCTGATATTCTCGTATTATGTCCATGTTGACTACAATTTTTTACTAGTTTTAGTTCTTTGTCTACAATTACATTGCTTGAACTTCTTCGGTTTAGGCAATCCAGTATGGCACCATTGTCGCGATTGTTGTTTTGTTTCCGGGGTGACGTAGTGACACCATGTTTCATCCCCTATGGATATGAACCGGCGGAAAGTTTTTAGCGTGCAAAAATCGGATTACTGCACGAACTTTGCACCTGACGGTGACGGCGATCAGGGGTTCCATCGCGGATGGCTATCAGACCGGCACTGAACGTCGCAGCGAGTTTCACTAAGACGGGATCTAGAGTGGAGAAACCAGCGCACACAGCGGTGTTGCCGGATTTTGTCCAGCATTTTGCGCGGCGAGTGTACAGCGTTGAGAACCTTATTTTTTACACAACCCTTGTATATTTAAAATAAATAACCTCTCCATATGACTTTTACAAAAGTCAAGATATTAATTTTTTTAGGAAATGTAGATATTCAAGCATAGTCAGAATGATTAATGCTACATCGTATAGTTATACTTAGTCCAGCCTCAAACTATTTGGAATACCAGGACTTTCATATTCCTTTCTCGATAATGAATTAAATATAAAATTATTAACAATAAATTCAGAAACAAAAATAATACATACAGTTTATTTTATCAATATTTAGAGCATACACTTTGTGGTAAAACATTGAACTAAATGTTTTTAAATATTTGACTATCACCACATACCGACTTTTTCTATGTCTACCAGTTTCAAGACGTACCCGTCTCTTCGTCAGTACAACACTTAAACCAACATGCAAAGCCCTCTATACACCTTCACCATAGTTGTTGCGTAAAAATATAAAACGAATACAACATGCATAAGCAACTTATTATGATTTATATTTTAGCGCAACAACTATGGTGAAGGTGTATGGTGGGTTTTGCATGTTGGTTTAATTGGTATCTTGATGAAAATACGGGTTCATCTCGAAACCGGTAGAAATAAAAAAAGTCGGTAAATAGTTATATACAAATATTAACTAAGCTGTCAGACTTTGAAATAAGCTACCTCTTAATAAAAATGCACCTTCTCTAGCGACCTTCAAGAAACGCCTCGAACATTATTATATATCCTTAGAATCCTGAACTCCCTGAATTTTACTGTTTTTTTTTTGTATTTTCTTTAAATATATTATAATACCTTTTTTTCTTTTCTTGGTTCCTCTTTCTCTCTCCTTCTAAACTCATTATCTGATTCCACATTCCTTATCCTTGTACTTTCTTTTAAAAGTTAATATGTAAAGTTGTTATGTATTCTAGATCTAATATACCCTCGCACAAGCTATGCATATGTGGGTTTTTTTTTTGTTTTCATGTAAAGTTGAATAGCTTTACAATACGTAATAAAACAAGTACAAAATACATACGAAAAAATTGAAAATAAAAACCATATCTCCCAATTAAAAAACAGCTGTTAGTTTTAAATAATTAGATTATTTTTATTTTATGTATGTATCTTTTGAAATACATTTATGGTTAATAATATTGCTGTTTTTTGTTAATATTTCGTGATAAAACTCCATGGTTAATGATTATGATGTAATTATAAATAAACTTATCAATGAAACTTCTTGGTTTAGTTTTACTTTTTATTATTATGACTAACGAGCGCTTTCGCCTAAGGAGGCATCTTCAAGACTGGTAAATTGTTTACAACATTTACAGTTTTTATACTAATCTTAACCTATTTAAGAGATAAGGTCAAATAAGTATTTTAACAGGGGACATAAGCATAAATATTATAACTAGTTTGCTAAACAGTTTATTTTTGGGAGTTTTTAGATCGAAATGGGGATTAATATATAACTACGCCCCTTTTGATTGAATTATTTACTACTAAAATAATGACATTTACATAGAATTAACCATCAAAATGAATAACTTTCTTCCTTTAACAATGGATTGTCTAAGTATGTATCGTAAAATATTTCGTCAATCCTATAGGTATGTAAACTTCCCTGTCAAAAATCAAATACTGTGCTAACTTAATCTGTTAAAATGTGTTTTTTCCACTCTGTAGTATTTTGCCATGTGTTCTTACCCCACCTTTAAATAATAAAAGCTTAATCCCAATTTCGGTCCAAAAACTCCCAAAAATGAACTGTTTAGCAAACTAGTTGTAAATATTTATGTTTCTGTCCCCTGTTAAAATACTTATTTGATCTTATCTCCAAAATAGGTTAAGAATAGTATAAAAACTGTAAATGTTGTAAACAATTCACCAGTCTTGATGATGCCTACTAAGGCGAAAGCGATCGTTGGTTAAAATAATAAAAAGTAAAACTAAACCAAGAAGTTTCACTGATAACTTTATTTATAATTTTATCATAATCACATTTCTGGTAGTTATCAAGTACAAAATTTTGACCAGCTCTTCTTTTGACCAGGCTGTTTTTTAGTTACCTAAAAGATATTGTTTTTAGCAATAAGTCCGCCAAAGTACTTATTTTTTGTGATTGTAGTTTTAAATAAATAAATAACGAACATTAAGAATAATTTATTTTCACATTTTTTTACATTTTCTCACATTTTCTCGAACAATTAACAGTTTATTCCTTACACTTTCGAATTTTCGTTAACGACATCATTATGCGTAAGATTTTAATATGCCCGAATTCAAAACATGTATTTACGTACTAAATATAGGTGCAAAATTGGTTTACTAAATGCAAACATCCCTTGTAGATTCAGCTCACGTTTTTTACCACTAATTGCGTCCGATGTAAGCCATTATTAATAATTATAATTGTTTCGTTCTGCACGTGTAAACAAGACCATATTAAGGGGTTATGGGAGAAAATTTTATCCAAAGTTCCGACTACAAATGGATAAAAATGTTTTCACAGCAAACCCGCTTACACATGTTTTTCCCAATATTTATTTATTTAAGGACACGATCTTAATAATATTATCTTGACCTTACTCCAAGCGACTGAAACCCACAATTAGTACTGCAATGACTGGGAAATATGATTTTATCATTTCTTAGCCTGCAAGCGGAAACGCTAAGAGGAATTATCTTGTAAATTTCAGAAAAAATATGACAAAAACAGTAAAATTTAAGTACTTTCATATTTATTATACGCACGGCTGGATTTATTTAAAAACTTTTAAAATATGGATTAAAAATGATCAACAATATTTTGAGTACGTCTAAATGTTTGCAGACAGGGTGGATATCCTCCCTGGGGAGTTATTTAGATCTGAATTCGTTGCAACAGTGAGGGGAAAACTGATCAATCCAATCGTCCATGCACTCTGTAGCTGCAAGACGTGCTGAGATATTTATTTATTGTACAGTGCCCTTGAGGTGATTTTCACCAAACTGGCGATTTACTCTGTATGAGAATTTAATATAAAAAAAAAATTTGCAGTTCAATTATATTTTTATTTTATTCTTAGTTAATTCAAAAAGTAGAAAACCCGCTTTTTAAAACACAACACTGCCGCCAGTTCATTATTTTAAAAAATTCAATTATTCTGTGAAATTGCTGAAACGATTGCCTTTGGGAACAAAAGGGTAAAGGGTGTGGAAACTTTTGGTGTTTTTAGCTATGCTTTTTAAAAAGATATATATTTTGACACAAATTTACGACTCAGATGGATCTCTAGAGATGAAAATTATTTATAAAAATTGTCGTTCTCAATGCAAAATGCTATTTTAATGGCCAGAATTCGAATTGATTTTTCGAATTGGTATTGAATACACCTGGGGTTTTTATCACCTGTGACGTCTAATATGGAAATTACGACAAAATTTTCATTTTTAAATTGGAAAAACGTACCTACACATAACAAGATGCATTCAATTTCAGACTATAAAATATAAATAACGTATTTTAATTAAACGTAAAATTATAAATGTACTTATCATACAAATAAAAATGGTAGAGATATAATTTTAAAAATTAAATTTTGTCAAACCGCTCTTAGTGGATTGTTGGTGCACATTTTCATTTCATTTAATCAAAAACAAATATTTAATTATAAAGATGATAGTTATTTTATTTTTTCAAATTTTCTATGTCTACTGCTTTCAAGATCTTAATGATACAGAAAAAAACCTTTAACTATAATTAAAACTCAATGCTAATTTTTCTACTTACAATATTTTGAATATTAAATTAACAAAGGCTTTGTCTATAAAACGTTATTTTCCTAGAAACATTTTACCGTGTTTGCCAAACCGTGGTAATTTAATTTCTAACTTATGAATAATTCAAAAGTTTCCAAGATTATTATTTCCAAAGTGTCGACAAATTAGTTGGGCAAGATTCTCAAATGCATTCATAATGGCGGCTTAAATTAGCATATTTTTCCCATTTCAGGGAAATTCTCCAACAGTTTTCTTAGATATGTGTTGCCACTCGAACGCTCAACCCCTAACGACAAATTACATACCCATACATAAAAAACTTTATCATACTTGATGAATTTTGTATAAAATTGATCTTAAATAAATAATTCATGATCAAATCGATCGTTTAATTCAAAATAAAAACACCCTAAATTTCAAATTAAGAGATAATGAAAAAAGACGTAACAATTAATGTAATATATAATGAAATAAATGTACCTTCAATTGATGACATCTTCAAAAATGCATCAAATATTATTTTTTTTCATTTTAAACTAAGATGAATAATATAAATAATGTGACCTCACTAGGGTTATTCGCGCTAAGGACACTCAACAATATACTTTTTAAAAAAAATATTTTTACATAGGAGAATAAACAAATAAAACTTAATATACAGAGATAATTAACAAAATGTACGTATTATATTTGTGTTTTGATAATATTTTGTTCGCAGCTTTGCAATATAACGCGGCCACTTTACGCATGCGCGCAGGTGGGATGTCATGCAAGGGGTGGCATTTGGTAATTTTAGACACAGTGCCATGTATACAAACTTGATTGTGCGCACTTTCTGGTATATTATAATTCTATGATTATACTAGTACATAATCTGTGGGGAAAAAACTAGAATTGTGTCCAAAAATCTAACAAAGAAGAATTTGATGTTATAGTGTAAATAAATATTCATCATTATATTTCCAAAAGATGGCTCAAAGTTTTTTCTCAAATTCTATTGCAAAAAAGCCTAGCATTTTTTTTTATTTAGGCTCCTGTGTAAAACTTTATATTTTCATTTAGTAGCGGTTTGTCTTTAAAAGTGCAATATAACAACAGAGATGATGAATATTTTAGAAAAAGTAACATACAAGTCTAGGCATCTATATGGCTTATGACCTGTCGATGGCTGGTTAAATGGCCACTTTACACACTGTGTAACATTACCTATTTTGCCTATGTTTAAACATTTCCTCAACTCTTTCATCTGTTGACTTTTTACTATTTTTGTTTTTTTCATTAACACCTAAAGGGCATTTGAAAAAAATCATGCTAACATTAAGAAAATAAAACACAAAATATATATAAAAAAGAAAAAAATAGATAGAAAATTTAGAAATTAAAAAAAATTAGAAAAGTTCTAATAAAAAAGTTGTGCAAAGTAAAAGAAAAATAATTATTATGAATTTTAACACAACAAAACAGTAAGCATATTAACAAAAAATTCATATTAATAAAAAATCAAAAAAATAAATGCTGAAAATCAAGCAAAGTGTATTGTCTGAGTGCGAATTCTAAGCCGTTGCGGCATCCATCGTATTAAGAAAGGGTAACTAAAGTTTTTTAGTCTTTTAGAACAAATGGATGACCAAAGAATGGCAATATATTAATATATATATTAACATATATATATATATATTCGAGTATATATGGGTAAATTGAGCAATAATGTAGGACGAAGACGATCAAGAAAGACTTGAAATGGTTTAATAAATCAAAAATCTTAAGTCTAGTCAAAAGCAGATACAGACGAAGGGCATGTATGATAAGATATATAAATCTAGAAGACGCTAGGAATGTATATCAGGATGAACGTTTATGGCAGTCCATCTTTCCTATCTACCCGTACGAAAAAATAGCATAGTAATAGTATTAATCTTATCTATAGCTATAAAATAAAATTTAAAAAGATATATTTTAACTGACAGGTGGGAATTTCGACCCATGTATGATTGGCCCTCCGGGCCTCGTTTTGTCAGCCCTATGGGCCATAGAACTTATTTTTTGCTGTTTATATTGGCCAAAATGATGTTAAAGAAAATCTCTCACCTAAAATAATGCTACAAAAACTAAAAAAAAAACATATATAGTATATACATCAACAATCATCAGATCTTTCGAAATATTTAATTCTAGTTTTAAACATTTTGATTTAAGCGTTTATTTGAGTATCCGTTTTTACAGTTCAAATTACTAGGATAGCAATTCGCCTCAAATAAGCAGGTAAAGTTTGTATTTGAAGAAATCATGCAAAAAATGAACTATTTGGATTATTTTTGTGCGACAGATATGATAGAATGGCTTGAGACGTAGTCTGACTGAAATAATGATTATATTGTTATTGTAAAACATTAAAAAATATTTTTTAAACGTATTTCTGTATTATTCAATTTAAACACTTAGAATTTATTTCATTTTTATATCAGAATAACTAATTCTTCGAATTTTTTACGACCTTCTTGGCGTCTCACATTTTATGCCAAAAATATTATTTATGCCCTAACCGACTTACAAGTTTTGCTTCGTAAAGCAAAATGAAAATTATGCAAAGTCATTGGAAATATTTTCGGATTGTTTGGCGAAGTTTTACAAGTTCACGAAACCACAGAAATCATAACAATAAAGAGAAGGAATTAAATTTATTTTATCATAAATCATCGTGTTTTGTATAATGCATTATATTTATTATCTTTTTTGGAATAAATTCAAATAATAAATGGTAGGAAAACGAATTTTTATCGATGCGGGGCGCAAAATAGCAAAAAAGCGAAGCCCTAGGGCTTCTACAATATTATTCAGTGGAGTGAACTGTACTTAAATTTAATGAAAAATATTTGAGTGTCCTTGATACGCAGTATAAAGTGTCAATCGGTCACAACCCCAGCAAATAAGTTGGATTAGGAAAAAATGGCACTAACTTGGTTCTCGTCCTTGATGGACTGATCGGATCCAACTTGACGTGGGAGCGGCACTAACACGATGGCAGGCCCCGATCTAGAGCTCAACACTGATGTTTGGTGGAAACAAAGTTTTATGATGCGGCACACGTTCAACGAAATAAACGCGCAAGGTACGACATGAGGTCTTAATGTGGCAGATAGTCAAAGGATACTGAGGTGAGAAGTGAACAGTGGTTAAAAGTAAAATAGTAAAGAAGTTGTGATAAAATTTGACCCATGCATTAACCCACATAATTCGCAACTAATATATTTTTCTCAACTTTATACCTATCGGTTTGTAAAATTTTGTGAAAAACAAGTTTTTTGGGTATTTTCATGAACATTTAATAAACATTTCACACATATGACTGATTCTTTTCAGTCCAATCGTTGCTCAATCACAGATGTTCATATTATTGAATAAAAGTATCAAACTAACACTTATCCATCAGACATTTTTATCGTTCGTTAATTACCGACAAGTGCGGCCGTTGTGATTGAGTTGCAGATAGAGTGTTTTAGACTCGATGGATGCTTTCAAGTTAAAATCTTCAATAAGAAAATTTAGTGGAGATAAATTTATCGTATAATCTAATTGTTAGGGCAATAGCCAATAAATTTTTGTGATCCCATATTTGATTCCTGGAAGAGTGAACCTGAAATATTGTCTGAAATTTTAAAGGTTGTCTAAACTACAATGCTTCATTCATTCTAGACGAAGCTTGGGATTAATCACCTTACTTTGATGTACATATGATTTAAATACGCTGGCATTTGGTTAACAAACGCAGTGCTCTATGCACCATTGGGTTATGAAAGGGAAATGATTTTGATGACAGTTTGAAATAAGATGAATATCAAAAGTCTTAGGTATGTTTCACAAATACGGATCAAGATTACAAAGATTCAGGGCAGGAGTTTGCTACTCGATGGCTGCTGTCAGGTAAAAACCCAAAAAAAACTGAGTGAAGGTTAATCCACTTCGTAGCGTAATGGTTGGCGCATTCGTTTGCCATGATTGAGGTTTCAGGTTTGATTACTGGCGGGTTGATATGAAATTGAACCACTCTACCATAACTTGATATCGATTTTCTAAAAGTGTAAATCATCGGAAATATTTTTGGATTGTTTTGCTAAGTTCTGTGACAGATGATCAAAATACGATGCGTTTGGTTACAACATTTTTTTTTTTTAAATGCAATATCGTCTATGTAAGTTCAATATCGCGTATGAGCCAAAAATATCAAAATACGTTTTTTGGCTTTTTCAGTTGAATGGGACATGCCGGATTGATTGATGTATATGAATTTCGAAATCAACTAACAGACTGCTTGCATTCGATTGAATTTTGCGTATATTCCTAAATTCAATACAGCGGATGAGACGTACTTACTCGATTTGCGTAAAGGCAATTCATCAAATATGCCATGCGTAACAGCCAGTTTTACTGCTATAATTAACATCGTATAGACGTATACTATGGTAAAAAGAGACTTTTTTTAAAAATAAATCAAGAATTAACATTTTTTCCAATACATATATTTACATAGAATTTTAATTACAAAAATACACTTTAAAAAAATACATCTTAAAATTAAGCTTTAACATAAATTGGAAAAAATGCCCATGAAGATTTCAGCATCTGAGCGTAGGCCATTTGTTTTTTAATTATTAATAAGCCTATAGCATATACATGTGGTATGAAATGACCATGAAAAGAAAAAAAAAGACAACATTTATTTGCAGTATGCATTTTATATTTAATTTTAACTAATACTTTTAAAAAAGGTGACTTTCTGTACCTTTCATGCTAATCTAAGACCTCAAACCTACTTTAAACACTACCAGTGATTTAATGTTTTGTAATTCCTTAGTTAGAAGATTGATCGATCTTGGACCAACATGTAAGGAGTGCCTCTGTGCGAACTTAGTTCTGCATCCTGGAACTGACAGTACACTATAGGATCTATTGCTAATACGATTTAAATTATTACTAAATAATTTCCTATTAAAGTGAACATATTTCTGGCACAGGAATAAATATAATTTTCTAATACTAAGGAGTCCACTCTCTACGTATAATCCATTACTCGGAAATAGTCCATGTTTTTTGTACATGATCTTAATTATATTTCTCTGTGCAATTTCTATTGAGTGACTATGCACGTCCAAGACTCCTCCGCACCCAATTATACCACATATTATTAAAAATTGAATCAAAGCGTAATTTACTATTTTTAATTTTTCTTCGTCGGCCTCGTGGTGTAATGGTTATCGCGTTTACCTACCATGCGAGAGGACTTGGGTTCGATTCCCGACATGGTTGATATGAAAAGTGTGTTTTCACACCAGAATATTGTATAGTCCCTGGACTGGTACCTGAAGCGTAAGATGGCGGCCTCCGTGGTGTAGTGGTCAAGACGCTTGACTCACGCACGGAAGGTTCCGGGTTCGATTCTCGGTGAGAAAACAAAAATTAAAAAATGTGATTTTTCTCAAGCCTGGTTGTTCTGTAATGTAATTCACCCCTGTAATTGGGCCTCCTGGCCTGTTGTGGTGCAAAAAAAAGAAAAATGAAATGAAAAAAAAAATGAAAGACTGATCATCTTACCTTCATGTTACAAAAATGATCAAGATTCGCTGGGATTGGTATACTAATGCAGTGCCCTATGCACCATTAGGTGCGAAAAGGGAACGATGATGATAATGAATTTTTCTTTTGTTAAAATATTTTCAGTCTTTGGAAAACATAAGAAATATCTGAGTTGAGCCATATATTTTTCCCATTTTAGCCTATAATCTAGGTATACCCAAATATTTATAGCTTTCCACTGAACTTTTTTTTTAGCTCTTATTACAGATATCTACATCACATTTTAAATCATGGATTGACTAAATATTGCAACAGACATGAAGCACATTTTAGAGAAGGGAATATAGAAGTCTAAGCATCCACAGGGCTTATTTTTTGTCTCCAACTCTGTCTGTCCTCAGCCGTCGTCTTCCAATTTGCCACCTGGAGAAACTGCGCTGCACCTTTTCTCACATCATCCTCCCATCTCAGCCTGGGTCTTCCCACTGATCTCCGGGTGGGCGTCCGCTTATTAATATTTTAGGGACACGTGAATCAGACATCCGCTGTACGTGTCTGGCCCATATTAATCTAAGCAACTTTATATGTGCGGAGATACTCGGGGCCCGGTATATATAATACAGTTCTTTGTTATACCGAATGCGCAACTGATTATTCTCTCTCACTGGTCTGCAGATTCTTTGGAGTAGTTTTTGTTCAAAAATGTCCAGCGTTTCAGCCATCTTTACTCTCAGTTAGCACCTCACACTCATATGCCAATACAGTACGTATAATTGTTTGGTATATGGTTATTTTGGTTTTTCTTTTTTGGTTGTTTGAACATTCATAATCATAACTTCAATTCTTTTATCTGTTGACGTGTGTAAAGGTGACGTTGTAAACCAGCCAACTACATGTCATTAGCCTTAAGGATGCCTAGATTTTTACATTATCTTCTCTGAAATGTTCTTCACATCAGTTTTTTTTTTGTTTTTTTTTTTCAACAATTTCTTTTTTTTTTTTTGCACCACAACAGGCCAGGAGGCCTAATTACAGTAGTGAATTATATCACAGAGCACCCAGGCTTGAGAAAAATCACATTTTTATTTTTTGTGTTCTCACCAGGAATCGAACCCGGAACCTTCCGTGCGTGAGTCAAGCGTCTTGACCACTACACCACGGAGGCCGCCTGTTGTAATATATGTTTACATATATTATTTTGCGAATATCTAAGCCAATTCTTAAGCCCAAAAATTGCAATTACACTGTATTAATCATGTGTTTATCGTTTGCTTGAATTTAATTCGATAATATGGTATATTAATAATAATAATCATATAACGCGGATTGAATCAGTGCAATGTTAACTTTTAAAATCGTTAATATTTAGAATTGGATGAAATACTTTCATAATTGACTATTATGATCGTCTAGAGTATATCATAAGTTTAGAATTCAAAAAGATTTTGGCTAGTTTGATATTCTTGCACAAATTCATATCTAACTGAATAGATAATATTTTTGCCCCAACTAACCTTGATGTACCTCACCGTAACCTGCGTACCAATGCTGTCTTTGCTGTGGAAAATTGTGAAACCAGCATCGAATTTTTCATTCCCATCCTTCGTAAGTGGCAATAAAAATAAAATACTTTAAACTCATTTAAATAGCATTATATCAACTCATTAGTTAAACCAAAAAAAAATGATAATGATCCTTAAGATACAAATAACTTTATTTAATTTACTTTTATATAATTTTGAATTATATATCCTTACCTCTGTTTTGTATATTTATTTATTTATTAAAAATTTGGAAAAACCGTTTTTTTTTATAAATCAAGAACACAAAACCAATGGCGTTTAAATTAATTTATCTTTTTTTTTACGAAATCAGAAGGTTTTTTGGTCTTTCTGAAAATTTTAACAAAGAGTTCTTTCGCGGCATTGAACTTACATACATGACATCACATTTTGTTTTTTTGGATAAACCTCAAACAACAAACTACAATCATAACATTTTAAAGTTAAGATGAATATCACAATATTTACGTTTTCTTCACAAACTATCCCGGTTCCCCGTTTGTTTTGAACTAATATCCTATTTCTAGTAGACGCTTGAACATAAGTGTACAATGTACATACGTACAAGATTCAAGCTGCAAGTTTTACTGGTTGTAGCAATGTGATATTTTGTACATAGTTTGATCTAAAAGAACAACATTTTTCAAAACAAATAACTTAATATTAACTTTGTTTAAAATTAATACATACCGGTTTCAGAACTGTACTGTTTCTTTGTCAAGGCTCAAAAGTGAACTTACACTAAATATTTTTATTTTTGCCGAATAACAAACGAATTCCAAAAAAAAAACTATTAACTCTTATACTGGTCTCAAATTTACACACCAGCTTGATTTCTTTATGTATAAAAAAAGTATTGTATCTTCTATTGTTAGCAGCTGAAGCTGGAAAATGATGTTGAATTGTACAAAATCTTAGAAAAAAAAGCCATGGATAAGATCTCTTATATATGAAAATTATGAACAATTTTTTGTAGCTTAACAACAAAAAAAGTCACCGCTTGCTACTGCATCATAGAGAAGATAAACTTTTTTGAGAAAGGAATATGGAAGTCTAGGCATTTACAGGGCTTATGACTTGTCATTGGCTGGTTTAAGTGTTTTTATAGACTATTAAACTTAGCCAATTAAAAAACATATATAATGTACTACTTCATAGTCGTAACCTGCGTGAATAATTTCAACGCTTATCAGTTCATGGTTTACCTCTTCGTTCTTATTCTCAAGGCACTCTCTTAATACCCATCTACAATTCCTCTTTCTTCTCTAACTCATAAAGTGTCCATGCGGCTCGACTGTGGAATCATCTCCCATCCACCATCAAAGATTTTACTACAGTTCCTCTATTTAAATCAAGCCTGAAGAAACATCTCATTTTTATTCCTTAATCTCGCTTTCTTTCCTCTTTCTTCTTTTATCCTTTTTCTCATTGAGTAAAAGTATTGATTTAAGGTTATTTATACAGAAATAAGTTTATCTCTATTTTTATATATCTTAAGCTATTTAGTTATTTATATTTAGCGTTGCCTAGTTTGTAGGTGAAATAATTCAATTAGATGAATCTCACCCGCATTAATAAAGATTTCAGCTCTTTAACTTCACAAACATTAACAGATGAAAGAATTGATGGAATATAGATGTTCAAATATAGGCAGAATGGTGAATGTTATACAGTGTGTAAAGTGGCCACTTAAACCAGCCATTGACAGGTCATAAGCCCTGTAGATGCCTAGACTTCTAAATAACCTTCTCTTAAATGTTCTTCATCTCTATTGTAATTTGTTAATTTAGCTATTTAATCTTAATCATCTATCGCATCTGTTTTTTAATTTGAATTATAAAAATTAAACTATTATTTATTGGTTCGTTGAGAGAAATTGCCATTAGGCAATAACCCCGCCAATGTAAAAATAACATTAGGTAAAATATATATATATATCTTATTATCTGCGCTCAGATTTTTTATATTTTTAAATTACTCCGCATGTGACGTCAGAGTTCGTTTTTTGCTTACTCTTGGCCAGTTCTGTAATTAATTCATTGACGGTTAGTAAACCGGAAATATACAAAGCTTCTTGAATGCAAGTTGTGATCAATCTTTTTTTTTTAGAATTTTTTTTATCAACTTGTGCCAGAAACCCGACGATATAATGATGTAATGAATATTTTTTTAAGTTACCTTAGTGGCGTATGCCTCTTAAATAATAGTACGCTTCGAATGGCATATTCAGCTAAGAACTGTCATATTTAGAGTGAGTGACTTTTGCTTGGACGGTGACAATATATTATGTACAAGAAGTTTAATACATAAAATACATTTTTTATTTTTAATTTTTTATTGTTGATTGTTGAGAGGTTGAAATGCTTGATATGCCCTTCTATTGAATTATACTTCTGAGCTCTCTTTTTATTGGTTGATTCATATGAAGTTTTTACGTCGTTAAAAGTAGTTTGTTTTAGTTAAAATATTATTTATTATTTTTTATAAACTTTGCCTTACAACTTAGCGCTCTAATTTTTACCGCACGCAGAAATTATTTTTTTGTATTCAATTTCCCAAAGGGCAGAAGTCCCTCATTATTGAGTGCTTACATAAGTGTCTGTATTTTCCAAATTTTTGTGTTAATCCTGTATTAAATACAACAAATTAGTCGACAATGCATTTTCCATCATTATTTCATAACAAATTAGTCAATAATTCGTAGCGTCTTCACCGCACACTGCGCAAATATTTCGAGAAACTTTGCCACCTCAATTTACTCGATTGAACCAAAACATGCATGTACTTGCGAACCAATATGCTAACAACATCGATGTCTGTAACGTGAGTCTTGTAAATTTTAAATATCAATGTATATGTTCCATATCAAATAGAACTTAATGTTCTGTTGATATTGTACTGTAATATTATGTACCTAGCTGCTTTAAGCCTTGAAACTGTATTTCTTTAATATGTTTGTATTTTATTTGTTAATCTATTTTGTATTTTTTTAAATATCTTGCTTCTGTAGCTTCTTTTGTTTTTTAACCAACTATACTTCTGAACACTGTTCTAAATTGATTTTTTTAAAATTTATGTTGTTTTTATACCCATCTTCTTTTTTTTATACCAACTCTACTTCTAAACACTGTTCTATCTTTTATTGCTTTATATTGTATATTTTAAATGTTTTGTTGTTTATATACTCACGTTTTATTTAACTTCCATGTATGTAAAAGCCTTATAGTCGAGACAAATTAAAAAAATGAACAATAAAAACTAAAGGTGTCAAAGGTGCTCATTTTTGTCTATTTAAGTGGCTTTTAATAACATAACATAACATTTGTAACTTTAAAGAAATTACATCTTATAGAGCAAAAAAATTTCTTTCGAATGACCAGTTTTTTAAAACATTTGGAGCGTATTAACACCTAATACTTTAAAAAAGACAAACTCAATATTGATGAAAAAATTAATATATCTGCTTTGAAAATTTTTCGTTTCTTTTTGATCCAACCTCGTACACTAGTAAAATACATCGTATATCATAAAAGCCATACAATGTATCTCGTACAACCGCTAAAGGCTTCATACTCCATATTGGCTCAAAGCCAAAGGGAAGAATTGGTACACTAATCAATAGCCATAAGCCAAAAACATTAAATTTACATTTTCCCGTTTTGCAAAAGATTCGATATAATATATCGAATTCAATAAAATACAAGTATTTATAGAACATTTTTTATTTTTCCTCCCGAACTTATTTAAAAAAGACCGGCCCATCAGGCCTCATTGGACAGAAGGCCTCATTTGAAGGTAATATTATATAGATTCTGGTTGTCGTCCAGTTGTAAGTGTCTCGGCTCAAAAAGGTCAATGGTTCGAATGCGACTCTACCCCAACTTGATTTCGATTTTCTAATAGTGATCTTACAGCTCGTTGAAAACTGCCCTCACAATGAAACAGTTGGGTTAATCATAAGAACGAAAAAAAATATTTTAATTTTATTTTTTAAAAAGATTTATTTCTTATTTTATACATGTATTAATATTCTAATTTGCAGTATTTTATTTGTTTGTCTGTATTATGTGTTCAGGTGGAATAAGAATACATACTCTGCATGAAATAAAACCAAAAGCCTGGACGAGTGTTTCGGCTCGATCGCTGTTTTCGAGTAATAATTCTGAATAATCAAATCGAGCGGAAATATGTCCGCCTTGTTTAAGTGTGGTAAGCTCGTTTGCCTGCCTCTTTCGAGATCCTAGTTTCGATTTATGGTAGTACTCTATTCGGGATTTACTTGAGAGCAACCATCGAGTCGCATTGCCCTTTTTTCAGCTTTCGAAGACAACAGCTGGAGAAGAGTGAAGAGTGAAGATCTTTGAAACATCCCATCGGTGATGGGTAATAAAGAACTCACACGAGAGGTAGTATCATACATGATCAACATAGTGCAGGCACTTGGTAAAACAAACCAAAGTAGGAAACAAAATGCCAAACACTCCTCTACTAGAACGGAAGGCCTGACAACTGTCAACAGGCCGGCTTCTCTTGAAGAGTTTTAAGTGGTTTCCTCTCCACCTTTGCAAATGCTGAGAAGTACCTGATTGGCCCACATTAGAATATTCTTCCTGATTCCAACAGTTAAGCTAAAATAATGTAATACAATAGCAGAAAAATCCTCTTTTTGAAATATAAACCTAGTTTATTATAAACAATGTAAAAAAATAATGCAACTCTCATAAAAAAAAAAAAAAAAAAAAACAATCAAATCGAAAACACTAAAAATTTTTTCTCCGGTTTTTTTCCATACCATTGAATTTTTCAGCTTGTTTAATTTTTTTTTATTTTTATAATGAAGCATTAAAGAATTTTATGCCTTAACTTGACTTCATTCGTGAATTTGCTGGAAATATTAAAATTATTTTGTTTATTTTAATGTATTTTGAATCAGAGAACGAATTGTATAATATTGTTTTCTTTGATCAACGTAGCAATTGTTTTTTTCTTTGTAATTTAATGAAGGTTTTTTCTCTCATTTTGTATTGATGACCGAAAATAAAATTTTAATAGCGCCATGATAAAATAGACGCAAGTTGGCGCCAAGCCAAAAAACTTATTTTTACTAGAATTTGCATAGAACCTAGAAACGGGTTACATTTGTTATGTCGTTTTCTTCATCATACTCATTAGGATTATCATGACATTTGTCTTAGCTAGCGAAAAACTTATTATAATTAAATGGGCATTTTGTTATGTCCTAAAGATAGGTCAGTCAACCAAAATCTAGCATTTATGAATATATTACAGAAAAACTCTCTATTTGATACAAAGCAGAAAGATTTACGGCTGCTGTCTTGTAAAAAGTAAGGAAATCATATAATTTTAAAATAAATTAAAAAATGCAGCACAAACAAAATATTGTATCCCTTGACGTGCAACTCGGCTGCAATAATTAAACGGAGTTATGCAGAAAACAGGCAGCCATAGAAAAGTAGAATTGAGATAATAGCACTTTTGTGAAAGGAGTGAATATTCAACTACAGTTGGAATGCTTTTGACATTAACAAAAAATAAACAATGAATACACTAGTTTTTATAAAATTATAACCAAGAATCTAATTATGTATTTGACCAGTATTGATGATTTTTCAAGTGTTGTGGGAGTTTTCTGCCAATCGAAAAATGCCATTTTTGTAATCGACACCATTAGTAAGTCACAACATAAAATTGCTATTAAGAAATGGATAGTAGAGAAGGGTTGCACACGGATCGATGAGTGGATCAAGCCAAATAGGTAAAATGTGTGTAGTGTTTATGAAATTTGTTCTATTCGTCTATATAAATTGATTATATTTTTTATGATTATTTTGGTTTATATTGTTTATCGTTTTAATGATAATTAGGTCAATTGGATTAAATACGTTTTTTTATTGTTATTATTAGGTTACCTTCGTTAAATAGCTAATTTAAGACATGTTTTACATTTTGTAAAATTTTGTAAAATGAGAAAACATTATTCTGTATAAAAAAAAGGAATACAAACTATGTAAAAGTATAAAAAAATAAAAAATAATAAAATTTATTTATTTTCTCTTATTTTGAAGAAGGAAGGTAGGAAGGAAGGCTAATCTGGGGTTACTCCGTGTGCATCCGCTGACGAAAGGATTTTTTCAAGACAGAGCAATATTTTTATATTTTATGTTATTTTTTATTTATATTTAATATGCATAATTTTAGCTAAACTGACAATAGTCAACAAATCAACAGTTTACCTAAAATAAAGTTGTATAATAGCAGAAAAATCTTTTTTTTTAAAATACGTACCTTGTTTATTATAAGCAAGGTAAAAAATAATACAACTCTTTAAATGGACATTTTCACATCCGTTTTGGAAATTAAAATTAGTATAACTATGCTTAATGTTAATTCAAAAAAGACTTATTCTTAGTTCGCGAAAAATGATTTTTCGCTTATTCAGCAACACATCTATACAGATACCTTATGCAAGAGAGAACACGAAGATATAAGTCATAAAAAGGAAGACAGAGACGCTGTTCTGCGGCGAGTGTTTTTTAAAACAGATTCAGTCTTCAGTCGGTTGATGACAGTGATGGGGAACGCACGCACGTAACATGAGCGGCGTATTTGTGATTTTTAATTTATTTTACTATAACAGGGCTAAATAATATGTTACTTCACATAAAATATGGAAAAGCAATTATTAAATAGTATGTTTCCATGTTTTTTTTTTCAAATTCCTGAACATTAGAATATTCCGTCTTTTACCAGTGGTAACACGACGTTACGTCACCGCGCGCGAGGGGATTATATACCAGATTCTTTTAAGAGCTAATAAAGACGTCAAAGTATATACTTTAAAAAATGGAAAGAAATAGCTGAAGCAATGATTATAATAAATGTATCAATAAAATTTATATCGACATCGATAAAATTCAATTTTTATTTGCCGCAAGGAATCTCAAATTCTCATATTTTATTCGTTGAGTGATACACATATGTTCCTTTACGAGTATACTTTGTCGTTAAAAGACAGTAAACTAGAAAAGACAATGTATTTTATTCGTGTTAATAAAAAGGGTAACATACACACAAGGTTGGTCTTTAAGCGTTTTACTTCGCTTGGTGAAAATAATACTTTTTTACTGGTAAGTGTTTTTTGAGTAATTATGTCGGGTTATGTCGACTTATTTACACCCGACGAGCTGACCATATTGCGGAGTAAACGATGAAAAAAAAAATTGAGGAAAGAAGATAAAAATTATATTCATAATTCCTATTTGACATATTTTCTTTTACGTAATTTGGAAACGATCAAATATAGTTACGCATATAAATATATTTTTAAAGTTTATTCATTTAAACAATCAGTAACCTTATGATTGTATTTTGGGTTCACGCAAAGCCGAGCTTGTCTGCGGGTTACATTACATTTTTTTTATTAATTTTTAAATAAGTACATAGTTTAGTAATAAATGAGAATAAAATATTATGCACACTTAAGTTTTTTTCCTCATGATTTTCAATTGGTATTAAATTTTAAAGTTTTGGTACTACACTCCCCACTGTTCTATCTCCATAGAAGTTCTTCTGTCGTGGCATCGTCAGCTGTTGTGCCGATACTTTTTGGGTCACGATTTGGTGGGTTACTTTGAATTTAAAGCTGCAATCGAGGAAATGATCTGTCATTATCTTATAATGACACTGTTTATCAATTGGCAAAACGTTAACATAGTCAAATAATATTTTATTGTTGTGTTTTGCCTCAATCTTTATTTTTACAGGTACGATATTTTTTTAAATTTGTACTTGTAAGTTTAAGACTGTGTTGGTAAATGATTTGAAACTTAGTCCCCATATTCTTAATCCATATTAAATTATTGGGACAACTAGCCCCAAGTAAACTAGTCTCAGCACTAGGTATGGTATGTATGATTTTAAATGGTACATGTTAAGTAGGCAAACTCTTAGCTTCAATATTTTGAGTAGTATTAGTAATATTAGTAATCAGTAATATTAGTAATATTTTGTAAAATTTTGAGTATATAGAGTAATGTAGACAAGAACTGGATTCAACTCCCTGGGGAGCTGTTTATATTAACATATTACAACAGAGATGAAGAACTTTTAAGAGAAGGTAATATAGACCAGCCATTGACAGGTCATAAGCCCTGTAGATGCCTAGACTTCTATATTACCTTCTCTTAAATGTTCTTCATCTCTGTTGTAATATATGTTTATTTAAACTCTTGGCTTATTGCAAACTGTTTTTACCTGTTCTTCCCAATTAAAAGTGGAATCTATAAAAATACCTAAATACTTATATTTTGGTTTTTGTGCATTTGCAGTCTTGTAAATTTTTATGCAAACATTCGTGAGTGTGTGCATATATTAATAAATCTTCTTTTGGTCTATTATATGGGGACGTAATGTGTATCGCTTTTGTTTTTTTTTGTATTTATTGTTAGGCAATAATCATGTGACCATCGTAAAATTTGATTAAAATCCGATTGCAGTTTTTTCTGCGCATCTATTTGTGTGTCTCCAATAGCAACAATTGCAGTATCATCTGCAAACTGATAGCACAGTGAGTGTCGTATGACATTAGCCATAGCGTTACAGTATATCAGGTATTCTAGGGGACCAATTACTGACTCCTGGGCTACTCCCGTTTTTACTTGTATTTTTGGCTGAATTCAATTAATTAAATTTGGATAATATGGTTTTTTTTCTGAGTAAACTACAGATTAAGAAATTATGTGTTTTATGTTTATTTATTTATTTTTTTTTTTTTGCTTGCACTCCAACAATCAAGAGTTATAGTGGTGAATTACAGTACAGAACACCCAGGTTTGATAAAAATCATATGAAAATGTTTGTGTTCTCATTATTCATCATCTCCCGGAATTGAACCCGAAACCTTCCGTGCGTGAGTCAAGCGTCTTAACCACTACACCACGGAGGCCGCGATTAATCATATAATACGAATTTTGGATCTTATTGTTCATTTTTATTTTTATTATTTATTTATTTATTCATTTATTTATTTTACAGAAACAAACAGTCGACAATGAAATAATAACGTAAAAAAATACGGTTTGAAGACAGACCAGCAAAGTTTCTAAATAAAAATCATACATATTAAATCGTGGTACAACAAAAGGGTGTGTTTATGTTTTTATGTTCATATGTAAAATAAACAAAACAATAAATTGTGTCCTTTTAGACGGGCATATACCATGCAAACAAAAAATACAAAAAACAGTTTAATTTAAACGTTAAATTATAAATATAGAAACGTGGTACTATAATGCGGTTTGTTATTAATTAATATAATGATAATAATATAAATACGTATAAAGTTCAATTCCACCATTTTTTGTTAATTTTTGGTTTTACAATTTCGTTAACGATGAAACCTGGTCACTGGTAAAAATCGTATTAAAAAAAATGTGGAATAGAACTATAAACAGACTTTTATTATTTTAATAAAATAAACTTTGTTTTTAACCACTAATTTTTATTTTCACCGACCGGTTTCAAAGCATCTTTGTGAAGGTTTACGTAACTAATGAATTGATTCCTTTTATTTTATTTCTATCATGTACACAACTACACAACTAATAATATTGGAACATTGTAAAAAAATCACAAAGACAAAGTCCATAAATGTAATAAATCTGGAATATATCAATTAAATTGTAATGATTGCGATTCAATCTAGATTGGAAAAACTAAAAGAAACTTTAATATTAGAGTAAAGAATAATTAAGATGCTTAAATAATAACATTTTTTTGAATTCGCAAATCATCTGATGTAAATAATCATAACTTCAATAAAGACACTGGATTAAAAATACTTCATGTTGAAAATAAAATATTAAAATTAGACAACTTGGAAATCTTAGAAATTAAAAAAGCGATTCATAATAAGAAAACAATCATCAATAACCAAATAAACAATATTTCTTTTAGTCCTCTCTTGGCTTACTTCGAAAATAATGATATCAAATTACCACCCGTGTAAGAAAAAAACCACTTTATTTATTGGGTCCACGTGTAGTATTTAGTGAACATGATAGAAATAAAATAAAAAGGAATCAATTCATTAGTTACGTAAACCTTGACAAAGAAGCTTGTTTGCTTCGAAACCGGTCGGTGAAAAATAAAAATTAGTGGTTAAAAACAAAGTTGTTTTATTTATTTTATTATAATGAATAACCTCAAAGTAAGTGCTTCAAATATAAACTTAATATTTTATTATTTTAATTAAAATGCAGTTATACCAAAAACTGTCAGTAAGAAAACTCAATCTAAATGAATAATATTTATATTGCAGGAGACGGCTGCGAGACGTTGGGTACATTTATTTTTAACGAAATAAACCCGGGAATACTTTGTTATTACTAGATTTGAAGACATACTCGTATAGATTAGACGAACACAATCTAAAATTTGATTTCAACTATTGTATTCGGCTAAAATAAAATATGTACAAATACATTATTATTTTTGTGTTTTCGATTACATAAATTATGGGGATATGAGGTGACAGGGAATTTTGATAAATAGGTATTTGAGCATTGTTTTCCTGTCACTTTCTTGAAGATGCCTCCTCGATGCTATGCGAAAAAGACAACTTAATTTCAGACCTTTTATGCCAAACTAAAATAGACATATCTACGTTTTGCCCTTTCATTTTCCCCACCTCAAAACTGAAGCTAATTTGTTTTTCTTTTAAAACAGTTTAAAAGTATCAGAATTTTCTGTAACGGTACATTTTGTGATTTCCAAAAATAGTAATTATTTTTTTTTACCGTGCGTTTTTATGTGTTCTTAGATGTTTTATTTCCCATAATAAACTATTTATTTATAAAACAAAAGTGTCGAGACACTCCGATGGTAAATATTCATAGTTCCATAATCCAGAGAGAAAACACGGGAATACATACGTTTGTATGAAGAAAAGTCAGACTAGCGTTTTCTCTTAAGATTAAACATTATTAAGTATACTTATCAAACTTTACTAAATAATGATTTTGCGTAACCAAAGAAACAGATTCGGTTTTAATTATTTATTTTATTCATTAAAAAAAACAACAGCCTTATAACAAAAAAGTTAATATTTACAAATAAACCAAAATTATCGGCCAATTACAGTTTCTATACATTACTAAATACAATGTAAAAAAAAAAAAAAGCGTACCATTAAAAAGCCACTCCGCATTATTTCACACGTAAAAAATCAAATAAAATCCTACAATAATAATGACATAAATAAAAAATAAAGGAAAAAGTTTTTTGTTTACTCGGACTTAAAAATCCTTTCGCCGGCAGATCCATACAGAGTAACCCCAGATTCAGTCCTCCTTTCTTTGTTCAAACAAATGAATTATTTACAATAAATTAATATTTTCTTAAATAAAACCATTGATGTGTACTTATAGTACACATAGACGCACCCTGAGCTCTCTAAAATTATGACGTTATGAAATTATGACTCAAGCCCAAATGCTTAGTCATAACCAACGCGTATTTAGTCGTTATTTAACCGCCAACCGGTTTTGCCTGATTGTGCGTGAAAACGTGTAAATTTTTTCGAATAAAATGAAAAAAATATGGCGTAACTTTTCGTTTATATGTAGGAACGTAGGTACATACTTGTTCATGATTGGATTCCAAATCTTAAAATAATAAAAATTCAAATACAGAATTTTAGTAGGTACCTAAATACAAGATAATTAATCAAATAATAAGCTCTGCTCTTTTACCAACAGGGGTGCATTTTTGGTAGGAATGAAATTTTTAAGAATATTTTAAATATCATTGTAAATTATTTTATCATTACTGAAAATCCATTAAAAAAAATATGGAAAATACGCAGAAATAATTAGAAATTTAAGGAAAAATCTTATTGAAATCTATTTAAAGTAAATTATCTTTATAAAAATTAAAGAAAAATCTTTTATTTTTACAAAAATCAACATTCTTCTATTTTTTTAGTGTAAAATTCATTCTCAGCGAATGCAGCCCTGACAAAAGATTAAAAAACGCTTCTATTTTTTTCTACTTAAAGGATTGAAAATTTTTAAAACTTCAAATTTGGTCATGGCAAAGATCTACTTTTTGCTAAAAATCGCACGTTAATCGGTTCAGTAGTTATTCAGTCTGAATATATACTTGTAGAAGCTTTTTTTTTAAATATACTTTTTTTCTATAGTGAAATCTACTTATTTTAATCCTTCAGAATCCTACATTTGAATTGAAAAAAAAAGCAATTCTTTTGATACTGGAATAATTGATATCTTAAGCTAGAAAAGGCGGCAAAGGGATAAATCGAGCGAACCATTTTACCAAGCTTTTGTAATATGGATCTCTTGTTAGGAATGCAAGTGGGAGTAGGGGGAAACAGGGAATGCACGCGCAGGGAGAGAAAACGAGAAAATTGGAAAATTATGAGGAGGCGAGAATTTTAATTAAATGAAATATAGCCTCCATCCGGCGGCGTAAGATTTTTTTCAATACTGCAGCGCGTCGAATAATAAGGAAGGAAAATATAAAATACTTTATGGAAAATTTTAATTCAGTTGACTGACAATATCAATTAGATTTTTTCTGTAAACAAGAATTTGTCAGTAAGCGTTTTTCATTAAATGACTGAATAAAATGAATTAAAATAAAAAAAAACGTAAATCTTAACCCATCATCTTTGCCAGTTATTTTGAAAGCCCTCTGCAAGCATTAAAACAATTCGTTTTTATAAATGAATTTTTCTTTTATTTTATTAAATTCTTTTTTTCATAGAGTCTTTATTCTATAAAATATACACATTATTACAATATTAATACATTATACAGAAAACAAAGAATTAAAATATATTTTGTCCCGATAAACTATTCCATAATAAAACATTTAAGTTTGTTAGTGAAAATTCTTGATGAAAGTTCATTGTAATTTATTATATAAATAAAAGACGAGTGATACTTTAATCCAAAAATTTGGAAAATCCAGTGACCGGTTTCATCGCTTTCGCGACATTTGGAACATCGACCAGTCTCGAAGATGTCGCAAAAGCGATGAAACCAGTCACTGGATATTCCAAATTTGTGGATTAAAGTATCACTCGTCTTTTATTTATATAATAAAATATTCAATAATAGTTTGTCATCGGGTGCTCAGACATTAGTTCTAATTAAAAGTCAAATAAAAAGAATACAGACATAATACTGTATTCATATAAAATAACAAACATAAAAAAATAGTTTACAGAAATATTTTTTATTTTTTAAAGTTAGAAAATAAAGTAAAATATTACATTAAAAATTAAAGAATAGCAATTCAATGAATATATATTAAAAATAAAAAATAAAAAAAACACTTAGATAAAAAGTGTGTAAATGTAAGCAAAACAAGATAAAAAATAAAACAAAGTAAATCGAATGTTTCAAATTTGCTCTTTAAAATACCCTTAACTGGTAAAACATTAAATTCTTTATGTACAAATGTAGTATTATGATCTGATTGTAAATACACGGTTTTTCAGGGCCAGACCACGAAACTTCAGAGGAACATTCCCCATTGTAAGATTCAAAAAAATTTTAATAAAAAACTCCAAAAAGTCATTAAAAAAAAGTTGTTACCTCAAAATGTAGTAAATCCTTAATTTCTCGGACAGGCAGTCCTTCCAGAAACCCCTACTCCTCTCCTACCCAGCCGTTTCCCTTGTCTGCGTCTGGTGCGTTTCGTTTCGTTGGTCAAATAAGTTTTGTACAAATTGTCGGGGAGGGGTACGGGTTTGCGGAACGGACGCTAGTCCGAGAAATTAAAGATTTACTCCATTTTGAGATTGTACATATATTTTTTTTAAATTAACTTTTGAAAAATTTTGATTAGATTTTTTTGAAGCTTACCATGAGGAATCTTTCTCTGAGGTTTCGCGGTCTGGCCCTAAAAAACTAATTATAATTACTGTGTATAAGTTGGTGCAAACAATTTGACAAATGCATTTTGAACATTTTGTACGTATTTATTGTTTGTTGCTCATGAATGTCCCCAGATCCATGATCCTTTATTTTATTATGGATTCGTTCAGAGACAAATATGTCTGTGGATATCAAAATTGGTTAAATACAAAATTGGTAAAAAAACATTTTTTGTGGAAACACGATTAAAAGTTTAGTTTTACAAAGAATACTTATTTCAAAAATGGGAAAATCCAATATTATACCATAATAATTGTTTCCAGAAGTTTGATTTTATATCAAAATCGGCAACATCCAAACAATAACACTCAAAAAACACAATAACACTCAAAACAATTAGTTTTATTTATTTTTTACTTCGTAAAAGTGACAACCCTGACACAGACATTCAATGACAGATTAGATCAAAACTGGTTAAATCCACGAATTACTTTGATCAAAACTAGTTAAATCCATTCCGATATATCAAAATGAGTTACATCCAAATTATATATAAGTTTTGCACGGAAACTAAGTCTAATCGATCAAATCAAATAACGTGGAATACTTTTATTACCTACGTCAGACCTACATATAGTCTAAATAAAAATTTAGTCGAATAGCAATAATTAGTTTCAGAAAAGTGTTCTTTGTGAAAAAATTCTTAGTCTGGATATATCCATTTTTTATGCTAACTGACACAAATATACAACTCATAGTATGAAGATAGGAACTGAAAACCTCAATTTTTATAGCAAGCTAACTATGAATATAGACTAGACTTCCATATTCCCTTATCTTAAATGTTCTCCATCCCTGTTATAATTTGTTAATCTTAACGATTCCCTTGGAGGTGAAATCCAGTTTTTAGTCTACAAACATTTAGACAAACTCAAAATATTGTAATACTTGTATTTACCATAGTTTACGTCTCACGTACAGATATGTAAACTAACCTCACTTTTCTCATAAGTAATATTAACCGTTGTCATGTAATTGATTTAATGAATTATTTTTAATTCTTATTTTATGTTATTCAATAAACTCAACGATTCTCCCTTAAATATCTTTTTTTTTAAATGCGTGTTCAAGAAATAACTTTTTTTTAATTCCCACAAACATTTGAGTACATCTTTGTTAAATCTTGCACGATCTTTTGCACTCAACAATAAAAGACTGCTATTTATCTAAAAACTTTTGATAAATTGATAAATTATACGTTTTACTTCAAAGTACACAGCTTAAAAAACATCTCGCGTGTTCTGAAAACAAAAGAGATAAAAACCTTTTTCATATTTACAGTCAAACAAACTGATGTTGTAAAAAGTTTTCTCGCAATCCTTGCCTTGTATATGGAGATTTCCTCCGAATTCATTTTCGGATTAAAAGAATGAGTCATCTTTTATTGTACAAAAACTTTTCCTAATCTAGCAATCTTTTTATGAACACGGAAAACAATATTTGCAGCCTGTTAATTTTAATTCATAAATTTGTTTAATTTAATTTACTGATTTTAAAATTAAAGTACATTGTTTTTAATCATTGGCGTTAATGAAAGATCAAAGGTATCAGTGGCGGCTTTTCTTAATGTCCGTCGAGTCAATGACTCCCTAAAATTTGCCATTAAAATAATTTACTTAGAAGACATTATAAAGAAAGTATATAATAAAATGCTATTAGGTTTTATAATATCTATAAAAAAAACATCCATTAAAATATATAAGAACCTTTTAATCTTCATGTTTTTAAAGATGTTATCTAGAATACTTTTAAGCACGCGCACCGTCAAATATTCATGTTATGTCGAATGCGCGGGTCATTTCTATAACTGATCCAAAGCTCTAGATTTTTTATGAGAAAGAAAGAGATAAAACGTTCCATACGTACATAAACATCGGAACATTTTGCCCAAAATTAGTTTGATCGCGGGCATCGTCCCGGGAGATAGCAATATAAAAAAAAAGGAATATAAGAATAAGATTGTTAATAACAATATGATATTGGCATTGGTCTAGACTGAAAGAGACTCGATGATAAATGAATTCCTATGTATTTTACACACTTACACAAGGACGAATTATTAATGGAAAGGATTAACATACGCTTATATATTTTTGTTTCTTTTTACAAAATTAAAATGAGCTTTGTTAATTAATATCATATTAAAATAATATTGTCTCTTACACGGGTTAGTTTACTAGTGTTTGCCCTGTTTCGTTTGCACTAAACTCATAAAGACTGGTAAAATTTAAATCCGGTACATTTTGAGTAATTTGTTTATGTTTTAAAAGTTAAATGTACTAGTTATTTTAACTTGTGTAATAACAGTAACGGCAGTTGAGAGTGAAGGATGTTTTTTGACGCTTACGCAAATTAAGACCCTTTTAAGAAACTCTATGAGCCATGATAAAGAGCAGTCGCTATGTTAGGTATTTGTAAATGTGTGTATCATATTGGAAAAATCTATAGACCTAATTATATTTATGTTTTTTTACAAAAAAAATTGTTTAAAAATGATTGTGAAATACACATGTACCTATTAAGTAAAATAAATGATCCCCCCATTTTTAACCCTTTCAGCCGCCACTGGAAGAATCCTTAGTAAATAAATTGAAAAATACCAAATTATATGCCTCGTCAACGCCTAGGCTTTCATATTTCCATCTCTAAAATACTCGACATCTCTATTGTGATACTCTAAAATCAATTTCAATCCGTATTGTAAGTAATTTACAAACTAAGAATTAAAGTACAGGCTATTTCACTGCAAATGGATTTGCAAATCTAGAACATTTTTGCAATATGTTCATGCAATTTCCGCTTTCAGAGCTTGGAACTAATGCGAAGTCATACAAATTGTATTGCAGCCTGGAAGGTATAACATTTTACATACTTGTATTATTTCTATAGAAATGAATAAGAAACCGTATGTATGTAATTTGGTACAGATGTAAAAACATGGGATGCTGCTTATTATATAACACATTTAAAAAAATAAATAATAACCTCATTTTTAAATGACATGAAATTAATATAAATAATATCGTTAAACAGCCTACAGGAAATTGAACACAGACTGTGACAATATTCTATTGCTTAATAAAATGGCTTCAAGCAAATATATCGGACCTCTGAATTAGGGAAAATACATGTCAATGAAAATTTAGTCAGCTTTTGATTTAGGCAGTGTGACACTTGTCGGACTACGACGCTGCCCAAACTCTAGGTTCAGATATCGTACTTTTCGTCTGCCAGGGGTGATATTCTTAACGCTTTCGCGGTCTTAGAAAACACTTTTATCCCTCGTATTTTGTCAATACATGTCGGGTCATGCAAATTTTTAGAATAAATGATTCTATCATATTTGATTATTCAATTGGGAACAACAATGTTTCTGAAGTGCGAGATCTAGGTGTCATTTTTGATCAAAAATTGTCTTTTATTGGTCACATAAACTGCATGGCCAATAAATCTTTGAAAATGTTTGGGTTTATTTTGCTGGTGACAAAGAACTTTAAAAATATTAATACTTTGAATTTGATGTATACAGCTTTAGTAAGAAGCCAGTTGGAATACAACTCAACTATAGGGACTCCGTATTATAGTTCACAGCAACATACTCTTGAAAGACTTCAAAATGAATTCTTAAGATATGTTAATTCTAAGCTCGGAATCAGATGTGAATTTATTACTATGATTTCCTATTAAATACTTTGGATTTTTTTAAACTAACCGAAAGAAGAAAAATTGTAGATTTATTAAATTTGTTTAAGATTGTCAACTTCACATGGGAATGCCCAAATCTATTCCGCTCATTGACTTTAAGGTACCTGGACGAATGACTCGTCAAGTACCTCCGTTTAGTTGCAACAATTCGCGAACAATATACTCGTATAGTGCTATTCTGAATCGATTTCATGTACTCTGCAATAACTATTCTGACGTTGCTGATATATTTAAAATAAAATGTAGTTTGTATAAATACACTATTTTTAATTATTTCAAAGATGGTGAACTGTAACTTACATTTGTCAAGCTATAGTTATGTACCTATACTATATTTTTTAAATTTTAATTGCTTTCTCTTGACTTTTTTTCTAGTTTTTGTATATTTTAGTGAACATTTTATTATATTTTTTCAATTTATTTCAACAGAGAGGGAAACAAATTTTGAGAAGGGAATATGGAAGTCTAGGCATTTACAGGGCTTATGACCTGTCATTGGTTGGTTTAATTGGCCACTTTACACACTGTGTAACATTCACCATTCTGCCCATGTTTGAACATCTACATTTCCTTAACTCTTCACTTCCATATTCCCTTCTCAAAAAATGTTTCCATCTTTTTTGAAATAAATTTAAATATGAACAACTCCTTAGGGAGGAAATCCAGCCAGTCTGCAAGCATATATTATGTTAATTGGTTTCTTATTTTTAACTTTTTTTTCTCCTTAACTTAGATTTCGTATTTTTTAATTTTTTTGTTCAATATAATTATGATTAAAAATAAACCTACCTGTTCTTTTCTTTCAAACTTAAAAAAAAAAAAATTAAAAAACATTTTTCGTACTTTTTAATTTTTATATTCTTTTTAATGTTTTTTTAAATTTTTTATTCGTTTTAATGAATTTTTATTTAGTTACACAATATGTAAGCGTGTTAATTGAATGAAACCATTGTGATATAATATGTAAATATAATTTTTTTGTAGTTTTTTTTTTTCTCTTTTATCTACTGTATTGAAGTGTTTAATTCTACACAATAAATATTTTTTGTAAAGTAAAAGACACTATGTGCCGTGTTTATTAAATATATATGTATATATGTATAAATATATGACACAGTATAAAAGAGTTTTCTACGGCCGCGAAAGCGGTTTAGAATAGCACTGCTGGTATCAATTGTCTTTACATTTACGAATTATCATTAGTCACAGCCAGTTTAGATCTCAATTGAAATCATACTAATTATATTTATCCTTATAAGATATTGGTGAAATGTCAATTGTGTATGGTCAATACTATGCTTTGCTTAAAACAACCAGGTCATTTTCATACAAAAAACTGTAATAATCACATTCTGAAAATGGTGTTGACTATGAAAATGACATTTCTCAATGTGCAAAAATCACCCACAGCACTAGAAATCTTACAGTTTAGATGCTGATGAGAAAATTAGTGTCTCTTAAAATCTAGTTGTTTTTAATAAATTAAAATTTGTAAATACTAAATTATGTTTATTTAATAAGTTCATTAATTAAAATATTGCTTTAATTATATGCTTTAATTTATAAAATGTTTTATTAGATATTGTCAATCAAAGTTTCAATGAGTATCATTCTTATTATTATTTTTATTATTATTATTATTATTATATTTTTTGGGTTTTTAACAATATACATAAGAGGTAAAACAGAGAATTAAACAAATAAAGGATAATTACATACCAATGAAATACATATTAACAGTAAAAATAGTAAACTAAAAAAAATCCACAAAGGCATGGCCTGTTTATGGGTATAAAAGAAATGTTTATTTATTTATTTATTTATTATATTTATACGGCCTAAGCTAATTACAATAGTTACATGAAGAAACACAAATGCAAGAAACTGAACAAAAAGAACATAAAACTATTTAGCAAAGACAAACGAGGGCAAAACAATAATAGTATACAATATATTAAAAAAAACGAAAGACAAAAAACTTTGAGCTAAACCATGCCAATCCAACTTCATCCCACACTGTTTAGTCGCGAAGAGATCTACGAAAAGCCGGAAGAAAGAAAAAGCGAAAAATTCCAAGTCGTGTGATGAATTGACTCATCTACACATTCTGGACATTGGGGCATAAAAACCAAAGTTGCTCTTAGAAGATTTTATAAATAGCAGATTTTGACTCTGGTGACACGGTTGGGAACATGAAAAAAAATTGATTGCAACAGAGATGGGACATCACTTAAAGCATTAAGTATTTTGAAAATGCATATAAGGTCCATCTCAGTTCTACGTCTCTCTATGTTTATGAATACTTTGCTCCTATAATAAAGAGACAAGAAAAAAAAGAGAAAGTAAAATATAAGATCTGGTTGTTTTCTTCCAAATGCATATTTTAGATTGTGTGGCTAGTCAGACTTTAGAAAATCACCAACATTCCTTTTTTTAAATTTATTTTATTGAATTGAAAAACATTCCATACATAATTTTATACAGTATTCCCAAGGAGTTTTAAAAAAAACTCATTAAGGGACATACAGATAAAAATATTTATTTAAAGACGTTTTTATATTTTAAACTATAACATTATTTACAAAAGCAGAATAAAAATTATGATACACTACAAATTAAAAAGGTATGAAAAATATTTTAAAATAAACATAATACCAGGTAAAGAAATAAATTCAAAATGATGTATACATTATACAAGCTGAGAAAGAAAAATTATAAAAAGTTTAAAAATTACATGTATATACAAACTGAACTAGTACGAGAGTGCAAATGTTAAAAATTACAAGAATAAAAAAAGTTTTTTTTAAATTAAATTTTTTTTAGGTTAAAAAAATATCAAAAAATTATGAAAATTACATATACATAATACAAGCTAAAAAAGTATAAAAAAACACAAATAACATTTCAATAGTATTAGCATAATAAAGTTATTTAAATAAGTATTTATTACAAATTAATAACTTGATTCTTTATACTAAAGTAACCTAACATAAATATATATAAACATGTTCAATACATATTGAAACAACAAACATAAGTTTTACAAAAGCTGGCTGTTTTTTTCGAAATGCACATTTTAGATTGTGTGGTCAGCCAGACTTCAAAATCAATTTAAAAAAATTAAAAACTGGTCAAATACATAGTTAAATTTCTTTATCATATATGGAAAATACAAATCTATTAATTATTTGTTTGTCAAAGTAAAAAACATTATGTTGTGTAGATTTGATGATTCACTTTTTTCACAAATACGCAATTATCTTAGTTTCATTTTTTATGGCTGGCTGCTTTCTGCATAACCACGTTTAATTTTAAGGCTTCTGCCGTGCAGGAAGCTAATTTTACAACCCCGCAATAATTTATTTATTCAATGCTAATTTAAATGACTTGTTTGATGTAAAGGCAAGGCGATACATATCTGAGTTTTGAATTTCAATATAATTCCTTTAGAAGTGGCGTGTGGCGGGTAGAACAAAGATGAAAGAAGCCAAACATCTTTGAAAATAAGATTTTTCCAGTATGGGAGTTTTTATACAAACTCTTAAAGAGTATTTATAATTACACCCGGAAGTATTGTTTATTTACAATATTCTGAGATGTTCGAATAATACTGGAGTA
This sequence comes from Micrasema longulum, assembly GCF_059751315.1. NCBI lineage: Eukaryota > Metazoa > Arthropoda > Insecta > Trichoptera > Brachycentridae > Micrasema > Micrasema longulum. The sequence goes on along the minus strand of NW_028279377.1, from coordinate 75,992 downwards.
TAATCCTTTATACATTTCATATTTATGGACCGATATCTCAACAAAGACCGAGATAGAAAAAAAAGGAATTAATAAGGAATTTTTAATTCTAGGCTTTATTCAAGGCACGTTGCCTGCTGTCGTCGGGTGTTTTAAATGATAATTTTATGAACTGCGTAGTGATAACAATCCCATTGTTTCCTTACTTAGTCCATGTCTGATCTCCAGATGGAGCATATGGTGTCAACTAAATTTCTTCAGGCTGCCAAACACATAGCTGCTATTATCAGTTTCATCAACTTCTAGATATTATTACAATATTTGAGTTTGTCCAAATGTTCGTAGACAAAAGACTGGATTTCACCCCCTCGGGAGTCATTGAGAAAAACAAACAAAAAAATAGGTATGGAAAATACCTTAAATAAGGGAATATAGAAATCTTGGTCCAACTGGTCCAAGAAGAAGTTTAAAAATTGAAAAATTGTTTTCAGGCGTAGCTTAGTATGTAAAATAATTCGGCCAGATGAATCTCTTCACAACAATAAAGGTTCCAGCTCTTCAACTTCACTAAAATTAACAAATGGAAGAATTGAAGAAATATGGATGTTCAAACATAGGCAAAATGGTGAATATTGCACAGTGTGTAAAGTGGCCACTTAAACCTGCCAATGACAGGTCATAAGCCCTGTAAATGCCTAGACTTCCATATTCCCTTATTTTAGGTATTATCTATCCCTGTTATAGGTATTAACGAAATTCCAGCATTTCGATGACTCGGTCCTAAAAGTCAGGGGATGTTTTGACTTCCAGGCACGAAGTATTACATATAAGATTAACAAATAACAATAGGGATGAACAACATTTTAGAGATGGAAATACGGAAGTCTTGGCATTTACAGGGCTTGTGACCAATCATTGGCTGATTTAAGTGGTTACTTTACACGCCGTGTTACATTAATAGAATTTGCCTGTAATAACTTATATTTCCATATAAGTTATTAATTTTTTTTTATTTTGTATACTTCCACTTATTTATTTTAACCAATTAGCGCTTTCACCCTCTAATGGGCATCTTCAGACTGGTGAATATTATACAGTAAAAGGGTAATTTAGATAAAACTAAATATTATCTTAAGTGTAGGTACATTTAAAAATAAGTTGAAAAATATACAATACGCAATATTGCAATGGAACAGAGTGAGACAAATTATTGAAATATGTGTTGGCGGCGATGTACTTAAAAAAAAAATTCTATTATTTGAAATAAATTATTTTTTTTATTACAATGTATAGGGTCAATAAATAAGTGGAAGTGTACCAAGTATTTTTTAAATTAATAACTTATATGGAAATATAAGTTATTACATCATTACAATGGAATTCCATCAAGAATTGTCAATAAATAATTTAAATGAAATGACTACTTATATTTCTTCAATTCTTCCATCTGTTGATTTCAGTGAAGTTAAAGATAAAACGTTTATTTTCAAACCAATACTGGAAGAGTGACTATTTAACCAATCGTGACAATAAAAAATTCCAGAAAAAAACAGCATATAAACAAATATTTTATCTCTACTCTCCCGGGAAGCGAACCCAGGACCTATGGCATAGTAATTAGTATCGTCAACCGCTACACTACAAGGTGGACTTATCTCCACTAGATTTTTTTTCATGATTTTGACCTGAGAGTATCCATTGAGTTGTAAGTCAAAGTTCAATTTCACACACATAACTATGTACCTCTGAACACAGTGTAGATGAAAGATACATACATGTATTTTGAAATACCAAAAAACTTTACACAATTCCTTTAGTACATACAGAATACAAAATGTTTACTAGACAGAAATTAATGTGCCGATGACCCTGCAATATTGGCAGAAAACGAAAATGCTCTTCAGTGAACGCTCTACAAGTTTCAAATTAATTTTTAGAAGTTAGTTTTCCAAATGGTCATACAGGTGAGAGAAGTATGCTTGTCAATTTAATTGATGGATGCATCGAGAAAATAGGAAATTGGATGGCTGAAAACAGACAAACATGAAACCCATCCAAAATGGAACAACTATGGGTGGCTTCAGCCAGACGACAGAATTTGATCCAGGATACGGCCCTACCCGATGTAGGGAGTACCCTTCCGTTAAACTACTGGGAGTTTTACTTAATTCTGACATTTCTTTTGACGCTGAAATTAGTAGAACGATAAGTTCATGCTTCTACCAGCTAAGACGAATTAAATTTAAACAAAATTTTGCCGGTTGATGCCGCCTGTCAATTAATAACTAAGGATTTGCTACTCAAATCCCTTCTTCTAAGGAAAATCCAGTCCTTAACTCCTTTCTTGAAAGTAATTTTTGTGAGTACATTAGTCTTTTCATATTACAAACAAGAATCTGATGATATATTTGATCAATTTTAATGATTTTTTGAGTACCGTAAGATTTTTCTAGTGATAGGGGTATTTTCTGCTAAGTGAGAAATGCCGTTTTTGTAATTGACATAATTTTCAGAAAAAGATTATTATAGTTTTCTTGTATTAAAGCAGCCTGGCTGTTTTTAGCAGAACATGGAATTGACTTTTATGCACTTGATAACACCAATATCTCATTTTGTTAAAATTGTGTACTGGCTGCTTTCTGCATAATTTCTGAATGTTTAATTTACACTGCTAGTTTTATTTACATGTGTATTTTATTAGTGTTTACATATGTGTGCATCATAATAATTGCCTTTCCGCACCTAAGAGTGCATAGATTACTGCACTGATACACCAATCAGAGCTTATCTTGATAATTTTTGTTTCATAAAGGTAAAATGATCCGATCCAGATCCAAATTACGCTCCAGAAACCATTAAATATTCTAATGTAATCTAAAAAAAAAAAAAGTGTTTCATAACCACCACGTCGGGAATCGAACCCAAGACTTCTTGAATGGCAGGAAAACGCGCTGACCATAACACCACAAGGCCGACGAAAATGTGTTTTAAATGAATGAATTACTTTTTACTTTAATTTAATTTTGATCATTTACATTGCATGTGCATTTTGTTGAGATGTGTGAACAATATGTGTTTTGTATAAATGAATCAATTTTAATCAACAATATTTTGGCTGTGTCCAAATATTTGCAGACAGGCTAAAATTAAATTTAAATAACTCCTAAGGGTGGAAATCAAGCCTGTTTACAAATATTTGGACACACTCAAAACATTGCTGATTAAACTAACTGGCACAAGAAGAGGTATAAAAATTATCATTATTGTTTTCTGGCGTTGCCTAGTTAGTGATATTGTTCAGCTGGATGAATCTCACCCACAGGATAATTGATTCAGCTATTTAACATCACAAAAGTCAACAGATACAAGAGTTAAGGAAATGTGGATGTTCAAACATTAAAGCAGAATGGTGAATGTTACACAGGGTGTAAAATGGCCTCTTAAATCAGCCAATGACAGGCTGTAAGCCCTGTTAATGCCTAGACTTCCATATTGCCATCTCAAAATGTTTTTCCTCTCTGTTGCAACAAATTTTAATTTAAATCATGTACATTGTTAATTTTATTCAAATATTTGTTTTATAAGTGAACTGCCAGTTCTAGGATGCAAAACTAAGTTCGCACAGAGGCACTCCTTGCATATTGGTCCGAGATCCTTCAATCTTCTAACTAAGGAATTACAAAATGTGTAATCAGAAATTAAATTGTATCGATATGAATAACGTATCTTAAACTTCCTTTAAAAGTGAAATTTCCAAAAATAATTTTAGTTATGATGTTGCGTCTTGAATCCGCAGCCTATATTATGCAGGTTATGTGCAGTTCTGTATGTAGGCACATAATAAATGAACACTGTATGGTCAACTATAGTTGAATTATATATTATAATGTGCAACTGTGTGACCAATATTCAAAAGTAGATATATTTAGAATAATATGTATTACATTTACATTTACATTTCTAGTAATATTATAAGTTTTGTATGATTAGTTATTTTATGGTTTGTCTAATTTCTATGTGACAACATTTACAATAACAATATTATGTCGAAGCCTCTTATTGGACTTTATGATATGTATTTATGGTATGATTGATTCTTATAAATGTCTGTTGGCTTTCTAATGAAATAAAATAAAATAAAACAAAACATAAAATACTGGTACAGTTTGAAGTAGGTTTGAGGTCTTGGATTAACATGGAAGGAACAGATAGACACCTTTAATAAAATATATTAAAAAATGCATACTGCAGATAAATCCTGTTTTTATAATATCAGCATATATAAATAATAATTTTGTTTTCTTTTTTTTTCTTTTCATGGTCATGTCATACCATATTTAAATGCTATAAACGTATTAATAAATAAAAAAGGAATGGCCCACGCTCAGACGCTGAAGTATTTTGGGGCATTTTTAAAAATTTATGTTATAGCTTAATTTTAAGATGTATTTTTTAAATTGTATTTTTGACATTTTATTTCTATGTAAATAATATATGTATGGAAAAATAAACAAATAAAAAAAATAAAAGAAAAACATACATGTGATAAAACGTTTCACCTGAAATAGCATAAATAAATGTTATAGCTTAATTTTAAGATTTTTTTAAGTGTATTTTTTGTGGTTTTTGTTTATTTATATATGGAAAAATATACAAATAATAAAAAATAGATTTTGTATTTCATTGATGAAAAAAAAGTTGTGTATTTGAATATTTTTGTATTTTATATATATATTTTTTCATTGTTTGTATACCAAACAATATATGTCGATTTCTCTCACTGAAGCAAAGTGCTTTTACATATCAAAAGAGCCACTTAGATGCAATCTGATCATCGGTAATGTACCTTTTGAGCAAATCATGCGGTTCACCTACCTATGTGTGGAGATCTCCGGCAACAGTGACCCATAAAGTGAAGTTCGATCGCAGACAAATATAGCTACTACTAAAACTGGCAGCTTGCGGAACACTATATGCGAAACAAACTCATGCCAACCGAAAGTAATTTCAGAGATGGAAGTGAGAGCCGATACCAACAGAATCAGGTCTGTCTATGGTGTTGAAAACAGTGAGAAGAGGAAGAAACAAAAGGCGCTTTTGGTGGGACCAGAGGGTTGCAAAATACGAGGCTTGTGAAAATTACAAAGTCTAAAAACCTAAGCAGCAGATTACCAAAAAAGCCACTAAAACATAAAAAGGCAATTAGGTGTCATCATTTTAGGACAGCTCATTATCACAAACAGGTCATACGACCAAGACAAAGAGGAAGAAGATGAAATTGATTACGATGAAAGGTTTTTATTTTATAATTTTTTTTTATTTATAAATCATATGACACAAAGTATTTTACAAGTAAAATACGTTGAATTACATTCCCATGAGTTACAACAACTCAATTTGGGACATAAATAATATTAGCATTTAGAAAATAACACATATTGAGAACAACAAAGAAACAAAGCAAGTTAAGCACCTTTATAACTAAATATACAACAACAATATATACGCCTAAAACCTTTTCTTACACAAACAGAATAAATATATATATAAAAAATTGATTGATCGGAACCAGCATGAACACGATCACAATACTAGAGAAAAGAACAAAATTAGACTTCCATTTAGGAAAAAGGCAAAGTCACAAAATTCAATTTTATTTAAAGCAATTAAAAAGTATTACGAAATGGAAAAAAATATTTATGAAGAAAAAAACATATCAAAATTTAAAATAATGGTCAAGACATATGTGATAAACAATTTATAAATTAAATATATTTTCAATGTTATTATTAGAACACACATAACAATATGTATGATATGTGTGCCCTACTTTAAGATTTAAATAAAAATAATAAAAAAATAAAAAAAAACGCTTTAAAGAATAAAAAAAGTAGTGAATCTACTAAAGGAGATAAGGTCATTAACATCACATGCCATGCAGATGATGCTGCCATGGTGATGATGAAAACATATCCATCTCAGTTAGTAAACATCTGGATGCCTAAAAAATGTCGTAGAGTACAATGAACACATGATTATTGGAAACATAATTTGGATACACAAAACGTGTGTCAGACTAAATCATGGTGTATACAACAAAGGCAAAGATAGATAGAAAGAAAATAAAAAATACGAAAAACCTAGTAGAAAAACTAAATAGAAAAACCAAAAAACAACCATATATATTTAAATGATGATTATAACTAACCCTATCAATATTCTTCGTATTTGCCTAAGGAAAAGAAAACCACAAAAAACCAATTCAGAAAAAGCCGGACTATTGACAGAATTCAGTAGAGCTTTCATTCCGCTTTGAAAGTGTTTGGCATTTTTATTTTGTACAAGTACCTTTATTATTTTTACCATAAATGATATTATCTCATGTGATAAGTCCTTATGACTTTTTATAGTTACGATATCTCCCAAGTCCTCATTTAGATTTCTTTCTGAAGTTCTTTAAAAGGACTACAGCCAACTATCCCGCCGTAATATCTTCCCATAATATTTAGAGCAGTTAAAAATAATGAATCGTCACCCTAAATTCTGAAACTCGTAAATCACAGATGGTCAAAAATGATATTTTGGCGTTTTCTGTTAGGACTTCAAACAACCTAAATGCTTGTTTAATTTGTATATTCATAGAATTTTTACTGTATTAAAAAAAAACGATTCAGAATTTTTCTGCTATTTCCTACTGAAGCAAAAACTTTTTTTACTCTCTTCTAAAAAAAAGTAAGTTTGGGATTTACAGGTTATTCAAATGAGGCTAACTATGTATGTACGTTTTGCAGTAAATACATAGTTAGCCAAAACAAGGCAAAAAATTAGCAACTCCTTAAAACAAAAAAAAATATTAACATTGTGAAAATATTTTTTTCGCGATTTAATTTTACCAGTCTGAGTGGAAGGAATTATTATAAAACGGTAAAAAAAGGAATGGCGAAAAATAGCAATGAAAAGGGACCAGTTTTATCACTCTCATTAAAATGACATTTATCTTATCGCAATGGAAGCTTCTTGAAAAACGAAAAAAGGAAGACTGTGATAGAACGGGTTGCATTGGTACCTTACTTAAAGAGAGAGGAAATTGAATACGATCCGCTTCAAGATGCTAGGGGTTTTTTTTCTAAAATCGTTACGGAACATCTTGTAAAATGAGTTTTTTAAATTCAAAGTTTCTACAGAAATGTTGAAAAATTTTTTGTTTAAAATTATTAGCATTAATAAGGTGTTCTATGAAAATAAATCACACCACCAGAAGTTAACTACGGTAAGTATAAATTTAGCTGTTTTGAGTTATGAATGCAGTTTCACCACATTTTATCCTTTTAGAAAAACACTTATGTGCGAGTTTCTTCATGTTTTTTTTTAGCAAAACAAAAATTTTAGTTTTTTTTAAATTCAATTGAGTAAAATAACCAAAAAATACTGCAGTAATGATGATGGTAGAGTAATCTTCACAAATTTCAACAGTCAAATGAGCAAATTCTTTTTTTATGTAATGAAGGAGAAATTCAAAATATACAAATTCTTAAAAATAAGGCAATAAGGATTATACTCAAAAAAATATATTCTAATGTAGAAAGAATGCAGTAAGAGGATAAATGAAATAAAAACAATAATAAAATTTAACCAACAATGTCATACATATGAAACAAGGGGTAAAAAAAAGATAAGATTACCAATGAGGAATAAAACAGAATCTCAAAACTCACTGTACAAGGGATTGAAGCTGTACAATAAGTTACCTGAAGAAATAAAGGAAATAGAAAAAATTGAAATATTTAAAATTAATTTGAAAAAATATATAATTGAGAAATTTTGATAAACTGAATTGTGTTATTAATAAAAGTTCATATTAGTTCTTAAGATGTTATGAACTTACTTAATAAAGCATAAATAAATAATAAATAAATACAACAAAAATATTAATCATTAAAACGAAGGTAAATTGATCAGTTTTACGCTTCAGATATATATTTATTACATAAAATATTTATTATATATATATTTATTATGTTTTACGCTATATATATATATATATTTAGAAACAAGGAAATATTGCAATATAAAACCACCTCAAATAAACAATATTTTATTTCCACCCAGTGAAGGATCGAACCAAGGACCTTAAGCACGGTAGGCGGTCGTATCAAATACAGAAATAATAATTTAATACTTAAGTCTATGTTTTATTATTTATTTTCCAACATCGATGCATGATTTTTTAATGGTTATTTTTTCATGTAACACATACGTTTTCTCATTTTTTTATAGTAACTTTTTGCGACGTTCCATCTTTGTTCATTTTGCTCTCATGTCGATAAAATCAATTTATGAATAATATTTTGATTTTGTCCAAATTTTTGTAGGCAAGGACTGGATTCAACTCCCTGGGAAGGTGTGAACATCAACAGATGAAAGAATTGAAGGAATATAGATGTTCAAATATGAGCGGAATGGTGATTGTTACACAGTTTATAAAGTGGACACTTAAACCAGCCAATGACAGGTCGTAAGCCTTGTAGATGCCTAGAATTCTATATTATCATATCTTTAATGCTCTTCATCTGTATTGTAATATGTTGAAATTGATTTACTTATTTTTTAGGGAGATTTTTGTAAGCAATATAAAAAATTTTCTATTGTTTATACAAATTTTGTATATTTTTTGTTTACATAATGAAATTGACATATCATACGAGTATAACAGATTGTGTAATTTTAAATTTTAATAATATTTTTTATGAGAGTTTTAAATTAAAATTCGAGTTAAAGTACTTTTACAAAATATATCGTAAACGTTTATTGTTTTCATATACGACTTATTTTTTTCATCATCATTCCCTTTCCGCACCTAATGGTACATAGGGCACTTGATTGGCACACCAATTGCAGCGTATCTTGATCATTTTTGTTACATGGAGGTAAGATGATCAGTCTCGGGCTCCTATGAATCCTAGGTACTTTGAGGATGATTTATGCTCTAACTTGGAAGCGGACATAGAATTATAATGATGTTAATCAGAAGAATTAAAAAATATATTTCTTCTTAAATCTTTCAAATTTTAATTGAAGAAATTGAAAGCGTGACTTTAATTGATTTGATTCAAACTAATTTTATACAAAAAAACTATTTAGTGTCAATGGTAAAAGATTGAATAGGATTCCTTCGCAAAATCTTTCCACTGTTTAAGGTTAAAAAACGCATCCATTTTGTGTTTCTAGTTACATGAATCTATCCCTTGGGTGTTTGTCATTAATGTCGGGAACCGAATGGAGACGAAATTTGCATATTTGGAGAATAAATTTGCAAAGGCAATTTTTCAAAGCTCGGTATTTAAGACCCACTTATAAAATGAGTATTTTGCACTGTAAAACCAAAAAGTCTAAAGCGACATTTGTAAATAATAAAAATAACTTGATGGGAAATTCAGTGAGATGGAAAACCGTGTTGTGGTCCCGTGGTAAGGTCTCGGACTCCCAGATTAGAAATCCGAGATTCGTATCTCACTTTACCAAATTTTGGTTCCATTTCACTAAAAGTGAATTATTTCCAACTCATTAAAAATTATCTAAAAAAAACAATGTAAATTTTTAATATGCACAAACAAATTTTCTATGTTAAGGCGGACGAAAAAAACAGTTCTGTGAGTGAAAAAGAACCAAAATCCAATGTTTTCGACACAATGGCTACCCTCAGGTAGAAATCCTAGAAAAAAATCGAGTGGGGATAAGTTTGCCATGTTGCACAATGCTTGGAACATTCGCCTATAATTCTTGAGGTCCCGAGATCAATTCCGGGGAACTTTGAATATTATTTCAATGTTTGATCATTAAAACAAAAGAGCTAAACCATTGGAACCATAAAACGTTTCAGCTCTTCAACTTCATAAAAATCAACAGATGGATAAAAAAAATTGGATATTCAATTGATGGCAGAATGGTGAATGTTACACAGTATGTAAAACGGTTACTTAAAAATAACAAATTAAAATGCCTGTAAATACCTAAATTTACATATTACCTTCTCAAAAATGGTCTTCATCTCTGTAATAATATGTTTATTATTTGATAATTTTTTTGTAATAATTTTTTTTTTTTTTTAAAAGAAATATTTTGGTTCTTATGATTTACCCAAATATTGAATTTTAGGGGGCATTTTCAACGAGTTGTAAATAACTCACTGTTAGAAAATGGAATCAAGTTGGGGTAGAGTGGGATTCGAACTACGGACCTTTGGTCCATGAGTCCGAGACACTAGCCACGGGACCACAACCCGCAAAATAAATAAATATATATATGTTTGCTCTTAAATTTACCCAAAACTTTGAATTTTCAGGCCATTGCCAAAAAGTCATAATTGTGCTGGAAAAAAAGAATCAAATGTAGTAGTGTTTGATTTGAATCTCAAACATTGGATTCAAAAGACCACAATACAACCACGGGACCACAAACCCAGTTCAAATACATACAACAATAAATACATGAATAATATTTGGCACTGTACATTGCACTGTTGCCAAAAGTTAAATCGTTATTATAACAAACAACTATAACTGGGTGACCATCATTTTTTGCGTATTAAAAATCTAAATACATATTGTATATTATACTATATTTTTTAAGAAGATCTCTAAGTAACATGTTGCTATATTATTCAGTTTTAATTTTATTTACAATGAAAATGTTCAATGCAACGGAAAATTGGATATAAAATGATTTTTTTTGGCCCAGAAAAATTTAAATCATTAAGTTATGTTGCGAAGTTTCTTGAATATGTTTAAAAAAAAACATTAAAATGATTTTAATAAAAATTAACTATTTGTAACGACGTGACTAGTTCCCACAAATCAACCAATGATAGAGTGTTGTAATTGATTGCCAATTTACGGGAAGCTAATTTTTCAATCAGCAGAAATCTTCAAAGATAACTTGTGACGTTTCATGCAGAGTCATATCAAAATTAAGAAACTTTAAAAAATCAAAGCACTGATAATAAAATTTGAAAAATTGTATAATGTACCGAGCAACTACTTACTGCTAGGCAACACATACCGTTATTAGTTCATCCTGAATGCAGGACAAATTTACCGTTAATGATGCCTGAGTGAAGGATGATTGGTCTAATGAACAGCCTACCAAGAGAGGCGGATCTTTTCCATGCAGGAATTACCAGTTTTAGACTGCTCCTCTGTAATTTACCAGTTAATTACCAGGTCAAGACTCTTTTTACTATTTTTTGTTATCAATATATAAAATTATTTTGTTTGTCTTTTACATTGTTTCTTGCTAGGTATGTATTTTTTAATTTACTATGAATTTACTGGGTTTTAAAATATGTTTTTTACTATGTCTTTTACTGTGTTGCTGACTTTGTGTTTTCTTTTTACGGTGTTTCTTGCTATTTTTTTTCTTTTTACTATGTATTTTACTGGGTTTTTAAATACATTTTTTGCTTTGTTGTTGACTACATATAACACTATGTTTTTACTAAATTTTTTACTACAATATGTATTGATGGCTGTTTTTTTTTTTTTTTTGACTGGCTTAGAACGGAGTAAATAACCCTTGCTTTATAAAAGCAATGTTTTATGAATATATAATTTTATGTACGTATACAATATGATAGTAAATAAATAAATTAATAATACTATTCATCATCATAAATATTTTTTTCAGTTTGTTACTATTTTATTTCTTCAAAATGTTGCAGTCATTGTTTGCTATAGTTTTTATGTTGCACCTTATTGTGAACAGGTTGTTAACTTTTTAAAACATATTTTTATACATTTTGATTAAATATATACAATATAATTGGCTGTTGTGCTGCATTATACATTTAATTAGGGAAATCCTTTCTTTTTTAAACCACTGAACTTCCTCATTTAAAGAACCAAAATAATACCAAAATATATTATACATAGCCAATGCGCAAAGGTGGTGTATTGTTAAAGTGTTGAATTGTATAGGACCCTTGACAGAAGATTTCTTCCACAAAAAATGAACCGGTATTTTTATTTTTTTTATTTTGAGTGATCCTTGACGTTTTCACTAATGGAATCGAACAAGGAAAAAGGGGAGTTTGTACAGAAATCCTTTACAAATCTCTCGAATCTTTACCGCCTTTTCTATGCATCCCTCGAGGTTTGGTTACAAGGGAAAAAAACATATTGGAACCAATGTGGAGAGAAAAATTTAGCACTGATACGATTTCCAGGAAGAAATATCACTAATATTTTATCACCTTTCTTATGAAGAAAAAACTAGCGTACAATTTGTTTGGCATTTAATATATTCCGTGTCCAGGCAGATGAAGAATACAGTTTTGTGTCTGGAATAGAACCGTAATCCTGGACAAGCATTTTCAACTAGATGATTACTATCAGGTTAAAATACTGAAAAAAGGGATAGTTATTTTTTTTGTTTTACTTCTTGAAAATATTTTTTTGCGTCTTAATGCTTTACCCTAATATTTATTTTTGTGGCTATTAAAAATAACTAACCATTAAAAAATTAGAACGGCCCCATAGTGTAGCGGTTGGGGCATTTTTCTATTATTCTTGAGTTTGCGGGTTTGATTCCTGGCAGGGTCGATGTGAAATGTTTGTTTTCATAGTGGTTTAAAACTGCAATATTTCACTATTCCTGGACTGGTACCTAAAGCGTAAGACTGGCCATTTAACTTTCCATGAAACAAAAATGATCTAGATACGCTGCGATTGGAGTGCGAATGATCTGGATAATACGCTGCGAATTTCAATTTATTTATTTTATATACATTTATTTATTTCATGTACATTATAAAAATATTAAAAAACATGCATAACACAAAAAAAAATGAATACTAAAATTCAAATTTACAAAGATAGTAAAATATAAAATACTTAGCAATAATTAAAAAACGACACTGTCTCTCTGAATTTTTTCAAAGATGTCGATATCCGAAGAGATACGGTTAAGTACAGACATTGCTCATTGTCCTATCCATTATCGAATGTGGAAAGAGTATTCTGATGATGCGTTTTTTTATGTTTTTGAAATATTTATTTTTCAGTGATCTTCATAAATACAGTTATTTTATGTAGTGATTTTTCAGTGTTGTATATTTTACAATTTTTGTAATAATAGATTGCAAATCCGACCTTATAGTCCTATTTAAAATTCTCAACTCACTCTTTGATGCGCCTGAACTACTAAGCTCAATGAAATTAAATATCCCAACTAGAAACCTCAGACAAAACTTATTCTTTCATACTGATAACCACAGAACTAACTATGGTTTTCATTTCCCTATGCCCAGAGTTCTTAGGTCTGCCAACAAACAAACCAGTCTTTATTTCTTTGATAACAAGTTTTATTTTCTAAAATGATCACTGAATTAAATTCAATTATCAACACCTCACTTCCGCTTCCACTACCACAAAGTCTACTATATGCCATTGTGTCTATCTACTTTTCTTTATAATAATTTTTTAAGCATAAAAATGTCATTAAAAATGCTCATTGAGCGTATATATAAATAAATAAAAATAAAAGGTTCATTGAACCGTAAACAGAATAGAATATGCCTCCGTGATCTTGTCTCCCTTTTATGCAGGCCGAATAAATCATATTGAATCGGTGCAACATCGTCTGCTAAGAAAAGTAGCATATATGATTGGCATTGAGAGGGGAGGCTACGCTAACGGAGAAATGGAGTCAATGTTTAAAATCTTTACTCATAAAAAACTTAGGAATAATATCGACTGCAGATTTATTTGAATTTGCTTCACTATTGTACCGATCCGTCGCGTCAGTTGCAAAATAATAATGTGCTCTTCCTTGATTAGCATAGCACAAACTATGGCTTGCGCGCACCAATGTCCCGATTATGTCGCATTGTAAACTCGAGACAAAATCTGGACTTTTTGGTCCTTTGAAGTCTTTCATTGTTAAGTTTAAACATAGCAACATCAAGTAACTTTTAAACAATCACAAAAATTGACCAGAATTTGTCTCGAGGTAGATATTATTTATTTAATTTTAATCCTAGCTTTAATTTTATTAAGTCGTATTTCATTTTAATTGTACCTTTGTACATATCCATACTAATATAATAAATGAGAAAGTGTGTTTGTTTGTTTTTTTTTTGTTTTCTTCACGTCTCAACGGAGCGACCGGTTGACATAATTTTTTGGACAGGGGTAGCACGAGAGGAGTAAAGTAAAAAAAGGATACCTTTTTTTCATTCCGAATCTTTTTAATAATACAATGAAATAAACATACTGAGGAACAGTATTTGAAAATGAGAAGACTTAAGGTGGGATATCAAAAACTAATAAATTTGAAACTGATTTTTTTGAAATTTGAAAAATTTACTTGATTTATATGTTGTATTGTATACTTACTTACTTAGTACAAATGTTTAAATCCATTAGTGATATTATTTATTTATTTTATTTTATAAACGCGAAAGTACATTAGAAAAATGTGTGCTGGTGGTTGTAGCCAATTCAATAAATATGGCGGCGATCTTTACTAAATAAAAGATCTTGATAATAGTACACTGTAAACAATTTATTTTAAAGCACAGTGCGCTCTGTGACGACCGAATACTTCGAGAAAAAACGAACTAGAGAGAGATTATAGCCCTTGTGCTATCTTTATATACTTTACAATTAGTACCCACGGCACAGCACGGACCAAAATCAGTAAGAATTTAAATTAAGAACTATTAAACAAAAAACTTAACATACATTGAAACAAAATTATAATTTATCAAAAATAAGCAACGTTATCGATGCGACGTCACCATGGACTAACAGAGAGTCTTATTTTTTTCAAATCAATAGTTGGAGGACCGGCAATTGATACAAGCTACTTTTTGTTCCGAAAAAATATGCCATTCTATCGAGAATATTTTTTTTGCTAAACGCAAAAAAATAATGAATTACCGAACTTATATCACCTGATCTAACCCGTGGGTAAAAGCTAGAATGAATTAACAAAATGTGTCTGGAAAGTGATGCAAGTATTTTTTTTGACAGGCGTTTACGCGGAAGTAGTTTTAGAACCTTGCGCAAAAGTCAAAATGCAGCGCTCAGTAGAACAAAGGATGGCAATCAAGTTTTGCGTAAAACTTGGCAAGAGTGTCGCAGAATCAAATGATCAAGACAGCCCTTAAAGAAGATGCTCTGTCGGATTGGCAAAAAGTCGGCTACACCTTGTCCCAAAAAGACCAAAATGAGCAGATCCAAAATCAAAACGATGTTCATTGCGTTTATTTTCAGATATTTAATGTAGTCGACTGGTTTTTAAATCTGACACAAACAAACAATACCAAAGGACTGGTCCATTACAAGTTTGTACCACCTAGTACAACGGTGAAAGCTAAGTCGGAGTGCTAAAAATCTCTCACTTCTGTTCAATTTACTTCATAGTCCTAACGCTCCTACATACTTACGTGAAAAATTTCAACGCTTATC
This sequence comes from Micrasema longulum, assembly GCF_059751315.1. Classification (NCBI taxonomy): domain Eukaryota; kingdom Metazoa; phylum Arthropoda; class Insecta; order Trichoptera; family Brachycentridae; genus Micrasema; species Micrasema longulum. The sequence goes on along the minus strand of NW_028279377.1, from coordinate 60,546 downwards.
AGTTCATGGTTTACCTCTTCGTTCTTATTCTCAAGGCCCTCTCTTAATACCCATCCACGATTCCTCTTTCTTCTCTAACTCATATAGTGTCCATGCGACTCGACTGTGAAATCATCTCCCATCCACCATCAAAGATGTTACTACATTATCTCTATTTAAAACACGTCTGAAGAAACATCTCCTTTCTCTTCCTTAATCTCTCCTTCTTTTTTTTTGCTCTGTTTTCTTTTTTCCTTTTTCCCATTGATTAATAGTTTTGATTTACGGTAATTTAAAAACAAATATGTTTATTTCTATTTTGATATTGAATATGTTCTGTAACTTGAATTATAAAAATAAAACTTTTATTTTATTGGTAAGTTGGAAGAAATTGCCATTTGGCAATAAGCCCGCAAATTAACAAACAACATTATGTACAAAAAGTTAACTAAAAAAAATATTTAAAAAAAAATTGAAACATGATTCAACGCTTTCGGCCGGACATCAAAACATTTCAATGTAACCTGGGCAGTATCTTTCAGTCTTATGATCAGAGCGTAGAACATTTTTGTCTAGATAAATTGGAATTCAGGAGACAGATTTTAGACTTAATATATATCTTTATAAAATAATTCATTGTTATGTTGATTCTACATTTTGTTTAGAGAATGTATCCCTAAATCTCCCCAGTTGGCGATTGAGATCGTACACAACATTATATCTTCAAACCTTCAATAATAACAATAATAACGATGCTGTAGTTCTTGCTAACAACAAAGAGCAACTGCAATTCTTGGTAACAAAGGTCTACGATGTATCCAAGAGAAGCGATTTGCTGATGAATGTCGATAAATCAAATGTGATGGTTTTTGAAAGAAATGATAGTATGACTAATGGAGTTATACTAAAACAAATAGAGGAATTTTTATGTATCTGGGAAGTATGTTCACTAGGGATGGAATGACTGAGAAAGATGTTGAAAGGAGGGTAAGTGCCGGGAACAGAGTGAACGGTGCACTTAAATCGACCTTGGCAAATAAATGTTTGTCACAAGAGGCAAAATTGGCAGTTCACAACGGAGTCCTGGTCCCGTCCCTGGTGTATGGGAGCGAAGTATGGACTTGGAAAAACAGGGTCAGAAGTAGGTTGAATGCTGTCGATATGCAACCTCGTGGTATGTATGTACGAAATGTGTGGTAAAACTATGTACGATAGATGCACAAATGTTGAGATCCGTACATTATGTAAGGCTGAGACAAGCATTATCGACAAAATCAAGAAAGGGGCTCTGCGCTGGTTTGGACATGTAGAACGAATGGACAGCAAAAGAATGGCTAAGAATATTAACAATGCGAATGTGGATGGATGCAGAAATAGAGGAAGACCGAGAAAGACATGACATGACGAAATCCAACAAATACTTAAAGATGGACATGTCAAAAGTCGGAATTATCGGCGCGCGTGCATGATAAGATGTATGAATGTAGAGGAAGCGAGATCTGTATGCAAAGATAGAGTGTTGTGGCGTTCTATCCTCTTTGCCTACCCTTATGCATTATCACGTATGTTAAAATTTTATAAAAATGCAGAAGAAGTGCTGATATTGACATCTTTAACGATACATTAAATAATTATTGGAAAACTATAACGCAATTTATAAAATCAAATAGTCATATATGTTAGTTAGGTTAAATATATTGTAATAACCTATCAGTAAAAAAAATATTGTAATAACTGTTATAACAATCATAGAATTCAACTAAACTAGCCAATTAAAAAAACTACTAACTTTTTTTCTTTATTTGTGCATGCCGTGTTCACATATAATTGATGAACAATATCTACAATAACAATTTGTGATTGTAATGCCAATTTCATATGTATTGTTTGAGAACCAAAATAAATAAATAAATAAATCGCAAACGACTGGAAATTGCATCACAACAGCGCACCGGGTCACAGTTCCTTCCTCGTCACTAACTACCTGGCCAAAGCAGAGGTTCCAATGATTTCTTAGCCCCTCTACAGTCCGGACCTGGCTCTCCCCAACTTTTTGGAAAGGACGCGTGAAAAGAAAGAATTTTAGAGACTATCGAGGAGATCCAAGCAGCTTGTACCGCGGTTTTAAGGAATATTCCGGAGGAAACCTACCGTGGCGCATTCGATGCCTGGAAAAATCGCCGGAACCGATGCATCAACGCAGGAGGAGCCTATTTTGAAGAATGTTGGTGTAATGAAAAGTTCAATTACTTGTTCGTTATCGACTCACTGACATTACTAATCATACACACCATGTATATGGGACTAAACGAATCCGAAATAAATAAAACAAATATGCAACATTATTTTTGGTACGTGTATTTTGTACATACACAAATCTGATAGCGCTCGCATAGATGACGCTCCAACACGCTTGTGAATGGTTTCTCATTTAATAACATATATACAAAAATCAAAAATGTTACATGTGTCGATATTTGCTAATAAGAGGAATGGGGAATGTTGTAGTACGTAGAGTGGCCACTTAACCCAGCCAATGACAGGTCATAAGCCCTGTAAACGCTCGAATATCCATAATCCTGAATTCGAAAAAAAAACCACTTCATCTCTGTAGGGATGTTAATAAAAAAAAAACAAATATATTTCGTGGCGGAAAGGGTAAGAATTCGAAAGTGACCAAAGAAGGATAAAAATATTCGTAACAAAGTTGTTACTAGTTATGTGTCAGACGGGAATAACAAATGATCACCTGATCTTGTCACGTTCTTTCAACGATTTTTACTTCTTTATTCCGTTCACGTTTGCCTTATACAGCGTTTTCGCCTTTCCTTTTTTTATCTCTTCGTTTTAAATAAATATGTCTTAACCTTTTGCCAATCAATATCATGGTCTTTAAATGGTTTTCATCATCATCATTTCATGTCTACTCCCTAGTTGGAAAATATGGGATCCACAAAGAGCCTCCATGAATTGCTATTGGCTGCCAACTCCTTTGCGTCCTCCAAAGTCAGGTTCTCGTTTCGAAGTTCTGACATAAACTGCCGACAAACAGTCAGCAGTTGACGTCTAGGATGTTGAAAACCTGATGCCTCCGCAGTATATGGCCTAGCTAACCGTATTGCCTTCGCCTGACGACAGTTTTCACCGTAGTTTGCTGCGTCCGTTCTCTTATTACTTTATTCCTCACAAAGTCAAACCACCACTCACCCAAGATTCTTGTGATACACCTATTTTTAAAATAAGAATTTTGCTGTTTTGGGTCCTAGTGAGGTGCTACGATTCAAATCCGTAGAGAAAAATAGGTGTTATGCAGGCATTTTATAGGCGCCGTGGCACAGTTGGTAAGACAGCTAACCATGAAATTAGCGTCGCGGGTTTGATTCCCGACAGTTGCAAGAAAAAAATCCTAGATTTTTTTTTTTCAATTGGTCTGGGTGGTGCTGTACATTTTTCATAACTTTCTTCTTTCTTCTTGCCTCTAAAGAAGAGTTTTATCCGGTTATTAATTTTAAAAAAAATGTTTTCATTTTCTTTATATCCATCCACACTTCCATTTTTTTCTCTAACTCATAAAGTGTCCGTGCGACGTGACTTTGGAATCATTTCCCATCCACCATCAAATATGTTACTACAGCACCTTAGTTTAAATTACATCTGAAGAAACATCTCCTTTCTCTTCCTTAATCTCTCCTCCTTTCCTGTTTCCTCTTTTTTCTGTTTTCTTTTTTCCCACTAAGCAATGGTTATGGTTTTAGATAATTTATACACAAATACATTTATTTCCATTTTTTATATCTTTAGTTTTTCTATTTTTTATTAGCATCGTAATTTTTTGAGCAATTTTTCTGCTGTTCATTCGCTAAACGTGTCCGAACCAATAAACCAGGGACTGAAATTATGCAATAAACTACCAGACAAAATTAAACAAAAGACTCAAAAAAGAAATATTATTCTGAACAAGAGAGTATGAATAAATAATGTTTATATTATTTTTGTAAAATGAATCCGTAAGAGTTTATAAATAAATTTTTAAATAAAAAAAATAAAAAAAATCAACGCCGAAGTATTTTTTTTATTATATCCATAATATTTACCTCTGCCTCACAAAATGTGTCGATCTCTACATTTGCGCACCCATCGTACATAGTTTTACCGCACATTCGTCGCACAAGAGATCGCATTTTGACAGCAGTTACCTTATTTTCATCCTTGTTTTTCCAATTCTTTACTTTGCTCCCATACATAAGAGTTAGCATCAGGACATTGTGAACTGCCAAATATGTCTCCTTTAACAAAAACACATTTTTTACATATTTGTAACAATTATTGAAAAAAAACTAAATAAAAGAAAAAAAAATCTGTCATTGTTTTTTAATTTTTAATTTTAAAAATGTAATTTTAAACTTCACAAGTCAAATCGCAGGAATGAATTTAAATGCGCGTACAAAAAAGTCGCAAATTTACAAAAGCTATCAATTCAAACGAATGCGAAAATGGTCCTTAAATACAATGATCACTAAGCCGCTTATCGCTCGACAGTACTTAGTTACGTAAATTCTAATAAAATTGAGTGTTTCCACTACGTGCGCGGTATTTTTTACCAAACTGATGAAATGCGGTTATTCCGTCAAAGTTTATCGAAGCTTTTATTAAAAAAGAGTATTTTCATAGTCGAAAAAGAAAATCGAATATTGGATCTCCGCAAAGAGAATATTAATTCCGTTCTATTTGCGAAATTGAAATATTCGAAAGCTTTTGTTTGTCTATTAGTTATCTCTATGATTTCGAGGAAAGTCGACGCGCGCGGCGTATTAAAAGGCGTTTATCTGGATTTTTTTTCGGAAGCAATCACTATTGATTGGGTTCCTACCGATATGTTAGAAAAAAGCATTGTGCTTTAACGTGTAAAAGTTGTCTCGTTATTTTTTGCACAAAGAGTTTTCAAAACGATTTGAGTGACCACAGGAATTTTTCTGTTTCCCGCGGCTTTGCATGGTATTAGGGAGAAATTAGTTAGATCATAAATAAGGAATGTCGTTAAACAATAAAAATTTTCCCGACCGAATAATATATTTTTTCGGGATCGAAAGTAGCTTGTATCGATTGCCGGTCCTCTAACTATCATTATGAAAAATATGACGATCCGTTAGTCTATAGCAGTGGTCTCCAAACTCAATAAGAATGTGAGCTACTTTCAGAAATTGAACTTGTCTGGTGAGAGCTACCTATACGAATTCCCTTTTAATAGGTTTTTTATCATCGGCCCTTATTGTACCATACATTATATTCATATCGAATTAACAATAAAACATAAAATGCGTACTCTAAATATTTATTTATACTCAAAATAATAATCGAAAATAGGTGTGAATTAAAATTAACATAAGAATAAAAGTAAAAATAAAGAGTAAAAATAATTAGCAAAAAGAATGACATTTTATTTCCTCCAATTTTTTTTCAATTCTCGGTGAGTACCTTGTCACTCCCATCCGAATGCAATTATCAAGATGTTAATCTGTGAGTCTGTTTCTATATTTACTCTTAACAACCTTCATAGCGGAAAACGTTGACAGCAACCTTTAAAGCATTTCGTTGAAATTTAGCATATTTTTTATTTATTTTTGGGGTTAAAATAAATAAAAAATAAAAATTTAATATCCTACGCGAGCCACCAAAAAAGCCTCAGCGAGCTACCGGTAGCTCACGAGCAAGCGTGTGGCGATCATTGGTCTATAGCAATGCGGCATGGTTATTTATTTATTAATATACACGGCCTGAAGTGCCTTTTATTATACGAAAAATACATATTGTGTAGAAATAAACACTTAAATACAGTAGATAAAAGAGGAAAAAACAAAAAAAAAGCATAAAATGTTTACATGTACATATTATTTCACAATGGCTTCATTCAATGAACACGAAACATATTGTGTAAAAAAATCATTATAAGTCATTATAAGGAATAAAACATAAAATTACAAAAAAACATTGCATGGAATATAAAAATTTAAATGTAGGAAAAAAATGTTTTTTTTTAAAGTTATTTAAAAAAAAGATAGGTAGATATATCTTTAGTCATAATTACATTACAAAAACATACAAAATTACAAATCAGACGGAGAAAAAATGATTTTTTTATTTTAAAAACAACAATTAAAAAAAAACATGTAAAATATTTTCACTAAAATATACATAAACTAGAAAAAATTATGTTGACAAATCCAAAATCCTGTTTTAAAACTAAAACAAGAAAAGAACGAACTAACCATAAATAAAGAAAGTCAATTATAAAAATTTAAAGAATTCATATCAAATTGATTATTTTTGACATCTCAAAACATTCACATACCATCACTTTTTCACAATATTTTAAATAATCCCACTTCGCCTGTTTATCTGAGAGAGCTCTTCCAACCTCTATAACAACATGGACTATCTCGTTTTTGTAACAAGAAAACCCTTTTAATCGGGCCCAATTTAAAACAACTTTCTGTTCTTTAATTAATAACTGTTCTTTTTTTAATTGAAAAATATATACGAGTACATGAAAATAACATTTTTATTATGAAATATATTTTCTTTACTAGCTTTGTATACCTTTTGGAAATCTGTTATTAGTTCTGAGTTTATACACTTTATCTATTTGTTTACTATAAATATGTATGTAGAAATGTTAGTTTCCCATTTAAAATAAATACCCTTTCACCGCTCTATTTTTTTTGCCTCCTCTTTCATAGAAGTAGTTGCTCGGTTGTGGAATAATCTACTCACTAATGTACGAAACGCCCCTCCTTTATTTACATTTAAGTCAAGATTGAAATGTCACTATTTAAATATTTGAGTTACTCTTTTCTCATTCTTTTTTTTTCTCATCTCCTCTCCCCTCTTCATAGTATAGTGTTATTTTTTTTTTTTAGTTAATTTTTGTTTTTATTTTTTTTCAAAATTATCAGATTAAGTATAATTCCTTACAATATGTCCATGTACTTGTAATTTTCTCAAACTGAACGGTTTAGGTAGGTAGGAAGAAATTGCATTAAGGCGATATGCCTACCCTTGTACGTTTATTTTTTGTATATTTATATAAAGTGCATGTAAAAAAATAAAATAAAAAGAGGTTTCACGTTAAATTTCCGATAGGTTTGATATCAAATATTGTTTTAAAAGGTGTTTTTACACATGTATATTTTATAATTCTTTAACTAGCAACTGAAACATACTGATCGTCATGACTTAATGTAACAAAAATGATCAAGGTTCGTAGCGGTTTGTGTACTAATGCAATGCCCTTTGCAACATTAAATGCCGAAATAGAAAAATGATAAATATTGTTGGATTTCAATCCCTAGGAAGTTACTAAGATCTTTGATTATTAAGAGAGGGATATATTTTTAAGAAGAAAATATTGAAGTGTAGGCATTTGCAGGATTTATGACCTGTCATTGGGTAGTTGAGTGGCCACTTTACACACCGTGTAACATTCACCGTTCTACCTATGTTTTAACACCAACATATCCTCAACTCTTCCATCAATTGACTTTTGTGACGTAATAGAGCTTTATTGATGAGGATAAGATTCAACTGGCAGAATTATTTACCAATGGCAGATCAAAACTTTGAATTTTTCTCTCAAAACTGTTTCCCTCTCTGTTGCAATAATTAAGATCCTCTAAATAACTGTTTAAATCAACAAAAACAATAATTTTAATACTTGATTTTAGAAAATGATTTCAATAGAGACTCGATACGAAATTAAGCACGAATTCGAAATTTAATTAATAGTCTTTATTCAGTTAAGTAAGTCATTTGAATTTAGAATTATAACGGTCTTCTTAATCCAAAACTTTTAATGTTGTACTAGTAGAAATTCTCTTAATGAAATGTTCAAAATAAGACGATACAAAATTTATGATGAAAATTGGAAGTCTTTAAGCCTTATACTGGAAATACAGGGTGTTTTTTAAACCCTGTCACATCCAAAACCACGATGATCAGTATGGGCAAGAACACATATTAGCACATTTAAAACATATTTAGAACGAACATTTTTTTAAAAAAGAAAGTGTTAAAAATAAACAAATGGTTGCATACTTCTGCAGGGGAGAAGTGAGGGGGTGCCGCCGCGCGGTTAACGGTATATCAGACTCCCCTCTCCCTCCTCCTCGTTTCTCCCCTGCAGAAGTAAGCAACCATTTGTTTTTTGAATATTTTGTTTTTGTAAATTTTATTCGTTCTAAAAATGTATTTTAATGTGCCAATATGTCTGCTTGCTTATACTGATCATCGTGGTTTTGGATGTGACAGGGTTTAATGAACACCCTGTATACGACAAATTATCACCCACTCGACTATTGTCGAGTGGGTCATATTGATTGGTTATTCAAATTGCTATTCTTCAAACACCTGCGACAATTTAATTACAAAGACGAATTCTCCTGTATAAAACACCGCCAGTTTGAGAATTACCGTAGCTTTGCATCATTTCAGAACAATTTGATTGTAATAATTAAAAAAAATATCTCCAAAATGACCATAATACACGCTATGATGGTTTAGTAGTACCAAAAAAAAGAGCAAAAAAATATATGAGCAACTCAAAACAATTCGTATCATAAATACAAATAAATACATTGATAATATTGTAAACAAATCTCTCAAACTTCTCGGTTTTATCAATAGAATGACGTCGGACTTCAAAAATATGAATACCATCAAAACTCTTTATTGCTCACTAGTTCAACCCCATCTAGAATACGCTTCTCCTATTTGGTCTCCACTCTACAGGACTCATATTGTCCATATCGAGTCTGTACAACACCGTTTTATAAGAAAAGTGGCATAGTTGCTCGGATTACAAAGGGGTAACTATTCCTATTTTGAAATAGAGCAATCTCTAAATCTGTCTTCATTGGAGATACGTAGAACTGAAATGGATCTTATATGCATTTTCAAAATACTTAATGCTTTAAGTGATGTTTCATCTCTGTTGCATTATTTTTTCATGTTTCCAACCATGTCACCAGCAGTAAAAGTCAGCAGCAGTATTTAGGGAAAAAATATTTAAAAAATATATTTTTTTTAAATTAGCACTAATTATATTTTTCACAGCTTTTACTCGAAGGTCAAATTGATTGATTTATTGATTTAAAACTACTCGCTTTGAGTTATGTTTATATTTCAGTAGCTGAAAATGTCACTAAATTAATTATTTCTTAAGTCAGATTTTTTTTAATTAAAAGGTTCCTATTACCGTTATTGTAAAATATATTTTAAGAAATCACAACATAATCTTTTCTTACAAATTTTTAAATTAATGATTGCCAAAAAACCCGTGAAGATCGAAAGAAAGTGATATATTCTTTTTCAGATTTTCTTTGATCTCCTGAAAAAGTTGAAAATAATATTCGTGAATGGCTGTAAGTTTGAAGTTTCTTCGGAAGATGTATTTTTCTCGTTTAATAAAAAAATCTTAGAAGTTTGGATAAAAAGTGACATTTACAATCGTTGAGTTGGAAATTCAAAGAGATTTAAAGTAAAAGTATTATCCGTATCTCAAATACAAGTTTGGTTTAATTAATTTTATGATTTGAAATATCTCGCTATTCTTGAATTATTACACCTTATCTTCAACTGCATTACGTACGTAAAATACATAAATAAAAAATAATCTTTATTTATTTAGAATAAAACGCCATTTTTATGAAAATCCACCTCAAAGGCGCTGTACAATAAACATTCCAATACGTCTTACAGCTACAGAGTGAATAGGCGGTTAGGATCCCAATTCCTTATTTAAAATTATGTATTTTTTATCATTTTATAGAAGCTAGATAATAAAACGTCACAAGAGTTTTTAATTAGTAAATAATCGTTTCCAAATATAATCTAGATAACATGTCCTGCAGCTACAGAGCGCATGGGCGGTTGAAAATCCAGATCCAATTTATAGTTGATGTTTAAGTTAGAAATGATTTTATGTTCATTTTATTTACATAACATGTATGTTAGTTGATATCACCAAAAGATTATTAGCTACAAAACACATAAAGTAGTGGAATTCTACCAATTTTAAAATCATTTTCAAAAAATTATTTTTTTGTTTTAAAAACCAATATGGGATTGCTCCATATAAATCCATTACCAGTAAGATTTTTTTGAAATACCGTAGACGTAAAAATATTTTTATTTTTACGGGTTAAATTTTATCTTTTTTGTAAGTGGAATGATACAAATCAGCCTTAGCAAGTGTTTTTTTGGCATTGTATTAATTTTTTTGTAAATAAAATATAATTGGCGCTATAATTATTTTGGTTTATTTGCAAATATGATTTTTGCAATGGCTGATGTTGTGATAGCATGCGTAGAGTACACAACTGCACGAGATAGATTTAAATGATGAGTCGCACTTTTAAACAAAAAGCTACCACCGAAATCAAATCAATTATGTAATTATTTAATTTTATTTTTTCATAATGTTTTGTACCGCTGACGGGAAAACACAAGAGCAATTTCTTAAATTTACTTCTTTTTAGGGGGTTATGACGTCAACAACAATCTGGTAAGACTGTTATTGTCGATATATTGTTGTTAAGCAGTCAAGGGGTTTTAAATAAATAAACATAAAACAACTTTATTTTTAACCACTTATTTTGTATTTTTTTCACCGACCGGTTTAAAATCGAGACAGGTTTTTTTTATTACGGGATAAATAATGTGCACGCAAACATGTAGGACAAAATAGCATCTAATGTTATAAAGTACCTTGATATAAAGTATATAGTAATATAAAATGGAAATTATAAATAAATGACATAGTAAAAAGAGTTAGGAAACTTATTTACATTAATGTGACATTAAGGAATATTCTATCTCCAAAAAATATAAAAACAGTCAATTACGCAATCATACAATCTATTCTAGAGTATGGAATCATAGGCTGGGGGAGGAGCTTACAAGACAAATTTACGTCCACTTTTAATTGCCCAAAAACTATCACCAAAATTATATTTAAAAATTCTAAACAACTGTTTTACTAACTGTCAAATGATATTTGAGAGAACTAGATATACTTTCAATTTATGACATCTTTAAAAAAGTATATATGAGGGTACTAATTGCAAACCCAGCAAAATCCATCTTTCTTTATTTTGAGTAAATCACAAAAACTGATGCAATACTTAACTTCAACTTTTTTTTAAACTTCATTTTTCTTGTGACAAACAGTAAATATTTTATACGTAAGCAGTGATGACATAAGCATGAAAATGTCAAAAAACAGTAGTGATATAATAAATTTAATTTTATACATTCCAACTTTACAATACTCAAGTAGAGGTTGCCATGTTTGCAACAACCCCAATTATTTAAAAGTCAAGTTCTTACGAATAAAGCCGTATTTTTAACTGACAACTTTATAATTATTGTTAAAAAATGTATTTTGAAAAGTTTCATCTCTTATTTTTTTTAGATTTTGGATTTTGCCGGGTTTGCAAGTAGTACCCTCATATTACACAAACGTTCAAAGAAAAAGAAAACACTAATTCGCAAAGTTTCAAAACCCTAGATGTTAAAACTACTGCAGATTTTAATCACTATGCATATACTAGGTTTTTTTTTTAATAATCTTACAAAATCTTAAAATCAATGGCAAATGTAAATACATTTAAATCTCAATTGAAAAAACACGTAAGACCCACCCTATCCTGAACTCCATACAATAGAAAATCGTGTATCTTGTAGAATATAATATCTTATTTTAAGGAATCCGTTTTAGATAGTAACAATGAAATATGAACAAAATTTGATATGTTTACTCGTATATATATAAATGAAAATGAATGTAAAACGAACTTTTTCTTTAAACACGAGTATTCAATCTATTTAACAGGTAAAATTTTTATTATTAATAACGTATGCAAAAAAATAAAACTTTATATTATACAAGAATCAAATTGGGATAAGGAAACTTAAAGCCGGTTGGTGGAATAAAAGAAAATAGGTTAAAAATAACGTTGTTCTATATTTATTTTATTATAATGAATAACTACAAAGTCAGTGCATCAAACATAAATATTATACATTATTGTGCATTGATTTAGATTGTATGTAAAAGTATAACATTTGATATTTTAGTAGTATAATGTAATATAGGGAGAAAAAAATTGTATGTTAAAATAACTTACATAAGTAGCACTGTTTTAATATTATATTAATATTGTTCTAAGATAATTGAATTTAGACACTTAATTGTCACAAATAAATACATTCTGAAACAGTTTTTAGTAGAAAACAGTCATAAAATCAAGAATTTCAATTGATTCAATATATTTTGTTTATAGGTAGTAGTAAAATAAGGCGTGCAATATAAAAACAGGTCTAAAACAATGCTATAAATGCAGATACCCTTTCTTTTTACTTTTTGCTTATGGCATACTTAGGGACTTATATGAACTGAATGTTTTTTAGCAATTAATTTATTTATACATTTGATCATAAATAGAATTTTATATTCACTTTGCCCAGCTTAAGAGGGTACATATTCCGTTTCAAGCTAGGCTATTACATTTAAATACATGATAATGTTTTACAAATTAATAGAAAGCACCGACTAATAAAATATAAACTTACTCGTATACACATTTTGATACATACTAGGTGTGGCAGAAAAGTAATGAGACTGGCAACACTGCAAGCGATCTGGCAACACTGCGTTGTTGCCCTTTATAGATCACGTGTATCAGTAACCTCCCATAGCTCAGTGCGAGTTTCAACTTATTACGTTAAACATGTGATTTTTGCGGCTGCTATTAGTGAAGTTGTGTTTTGGTTGTGTGTCACGCAAAACGGAACAACGGAATTGGGAGCAACGTTGTGCCACTTAATTGTGTGTTAAGCTTGGAGAATCGGCAAGTGTGACATTTGAAAAGTTAAAACAGGCCTATGGGGAACATTTTTTTTCCTGAGCACAGGTTTTTCGGTGGCACAAACCATGTATGGAAAGCAGAGAACACGTTGAAGACGAACATCGTTCAGGGAGGCCTTCAACTTCGAAAACCGACGAAAACATCGAACGTGTGAACACTTTTGTGAGATCAGACCGTCGGTTAACATTAAACATGTTGAGTAAATAATTAAATTTGAACCTTATAACTGTTTATCAAATTTTGACTGAACATTTGCACATGAGAAAGATCTGTGCCAAGATGGTGCCGAAAAACCTCACAACTGAGCAGAAGGAGATTCGAAAATACAAGTGTCTTGATCTTCTTGACAGAATCGCTAATGAGCAAGATTTCTTTAGTCGTGTGATCACAAGCGATGAATCATGGATTTTTAAAAACGATCCTGAGACCAAGAGGCAAAGTGAGGAATGGCACACTGCAAACACTCCTCGACCAAAGAAAGCTTGAATGAGCAAATCGAAAATGAAATCGATGCTGATTTGTTTTTTGACAGAAAGGGAATCGTCCATAAAGAATTTGTTCCTCCAAAACAAACTGTAAATCAAGTTTTTTTTAAAGACATCCTTGAAAGGCTCAGAAAAAGGGCCATTCGCGTGAGACCAGACATTGCAGGCAAATGGATGCTCCATCATGACAACGTCCCATGTTACACTGCTCTCTCCATAACTGAATTTTTGACCTTTAAAGGTATTCCTGTGGTTCTCCAGCTCCCCTATTCACCTGACATTAGTTCTTGCGACTTTTTCCTCTTTCCTAAACTGAAAAATGTCCTCAAAAAACGTCATTTTGAGACTTTAGAAAAAATACATAAGAGTGTAACAGACATGCTAAAGACAATACCGGTTAAAGACTTCCAGCGCTGCTATCAACAGTAGGAACAACGTCTCCATCGGTGTGTAGTTGCCCAAGAAAACTACTTTGAAGGGGAAAACATTGATGTTTGAAAAAAGTAAAAGCTTTTGTAAATAAAAAATCTGTCTCATTACTTTTCTGACACACCCCGTATACATACACACATACACATACACACAAACACACATATAAATATACATATATACACACACATACTTTCGAATTTCAATCTAAAGTTGAAGAAAGGAACTATATTCCAAACCTAGCCTGTTCAGCAGATTGTTTTCATTAACAGTTTATCTGTTAGTTTTTATAATTCACAGTAAAAATAATATTTTCACAAACCGACGCGACGCCGGCGTTGAAAATATGTTTAAAATTTAAAGCGTTTTTTTACAATGAGGAAGTTCAGCGTCTTTTATATTATTTTATTTGTCAATAGAACATTAAACTAAGTCATTTTTTTAAAATATTTTTTTATGTATCGTATTATCAGCGTTATGATTTTTTAAAGTTTTGTATTTCTGAAATATCTCCACGTGCGACGTCAGAGGTTGTTCTATGATAATTTTTCCGATTGGTTCGTTTACGGCAGAGGTTCCCAAACTTTTTTGTGTCGTAGACCCCTTGCCTGTTTTTCGATTTTTGGTACACCCCCTACTTACCTGATATTGATTTTTCATAAATTTCTAGATGTAGTGAAGTTAAGTGTTAAAATTTTAAAGTTAAAACAAATGTTTAGTTTTATACATTTATTAATTGAATTTAAATTAAAACTACCCAAAATAAAATTTTATATCCGTTATATAAAATAAACGTAACGTAAAATAAACTTATCAATAAGTAAATGTTTTTAGTGGGAAGGATGAACCTGATGCTTTAATAATAAATTATCAACATTTGGCGTCAATTTTGTCAGGTTTAATCTTAAATCTCCTCGGCCAATGATGTCCAGTCTGTTTCTTTTTTTCGCTAGGAAATTGCTGCGCTGAACCCTTACTGCGCAAATGCTTATAAAAAGATGATAATGGCATATCATTATGTGCAGGTTTTTACAAGTTAAAAATGTATTGCGATCACAAAACGAATGCCTACATCCTCAACTTACATAATTTTATAAACAAATATAGTAAATTTTTTACTTCATAGGTACTTTTATAAATAATGAACATGAATTTATATTATAAGATAGTATAATGTAAGTAAATAGGAACTATCAGTGTATGTTGAGATCCACTATCGTGGACCCCCATTTTCATTTCATTTACCCCCAATTTTTTTTTTCGTTGACGTAGACCCCTTGCAGGTTGTCATAGACCCCTGTGGGTCGATATAGACCACTTTGGGAATCACTGGTTTACGGTAACCAAACCAGATTTCCTTCAAAGCTCTCATATCATTAGATGGTTCTGATAAACCAGTGACGTCATTCAAAGTAGTGCGTTTTTATTAAAATATTCATTTTTGTTTTTTTCGTAGATTTTTAAGAAATTTTACCATTCAATTTAATGCTCTTATTTTTACCGCGCGGAAGAAAACATTTTTTGTATCCAATTTCCAGTAGGGTTAAAGTTCCTTGTTCTAATAATATAACTACTTATGCATAAACAAACGGTTTTTAATGACAATAAGTACTATTGACTTTACAACAATAACCGATGAACCGGAGATAAGTTTGTTTGTATAATATTCTCATATAAATGTTTATTTATTATTTTTTTGCTGAATTTAACCATAACAATTAACTTTGTTTTTTTAATATTATAAAACTTTGTATTTAAATTTATTTTTGTACAAATTGGCAACGGCCGTTAGTTATAATAATAGTTTAATAAATAATAAATAATTGCCGTGTTTAAAAACA
The DNA here is from genome assembly GCF_059751315.1 of Micrasema longulum. NCBI lineage: Eukaryota > Metazoa > Arthropoda > Insecta > Trichoptera > Brachycentridae > Micrasema > Micrasema longulum. Next base: position 44,889 of record NW_028279377.1, on the reverse strand, counting down.
AACACATACAAATTGCTCGCAGTTAGTGTCAGGTCATTTTGAAGTCACGCATCATGCCTACCTAGTGCGCTTCTAACAAATATTGCGTACAAATACGTGCCAGAGAGCTCCCCAACACACCATTCCACAACATGTGAAAACATAATAATCCTACCTTCAGTGACAACCAATATTGATTGCACCACTTGCCAGTTGGCTGATGAACGCTCGAAATGGTTTAGTTCGCGGAATGCGTTATCTTTATCTACTTTGCCACCGAACCCTAATTCAATAAATGCAATTACCTACCTTGTACTGGGTTCTAGCACCTTTATTGGTTTGAACTTCTCTCGTGACAGTCAAAATCAAATCGGATCCTGTCATCAAAAAGAGGGGGCATTTGACGTGTTTTCTTGAATTTTAAATGCGATTACACGACACATTGGATTTAATGAGTTATTGATCGCAAAAATAGCTTATTCACGATTGCGGTGAGAATATCAAAAGCCACATGCACACACAATCAGTTCAGTTGTTATTATAAGGCCGGGACAATATTGATACCCACGGTAGGCATTGCAACATCTTAACCAGGGCCCAGTAGGTAGCACATAAATTTGAATAGTCAATGTGCTATTCACACATAGAAAAATGTGGGGTTACCAAATATAAGATTAAGTGATTAGTGAAAATATTTGCAAGACTTAAATTACTTTTTAACAACCATAAAACGTTAGTTAAACGTTTATTCTCGTGGATTAAAGTTTTAATCAAAACAATAACGTTACTTTAAATAGTCGAAAATATAATTTTACAATTTAATTCAAGTATCCAATCGCGTTGGAATTGTTTTTCTCGTTTCTCGGTATCTAGACAGGGCATTAGATTCACTAAAGATGTACTGTTATTTCGATTTTACGCCTCTACCAATAAAATATTTACTGGCCAATATATCCTTCACTCTCCCAGAAATGTGCCGTATTTGTTGGATTTCCAATAAAAGTGTTCTGCTATCCAATAAACATCGCTACTGGACTATTGCGTTTGATTTGTATTATTTAATCTTCCGATTTCAACCCTTTGGTTTCAGATAATCGAATTGAAATATTGATAATCAGTTTTTTTTTACAAACTTAACTGATTATTTTTTAAGTCATGTTATTTTGAACATATTTGAGTTTTTCTAGTGACATTTCTTGACGAAACTGCATTTTAATTAAGGACTGTTTTCACAAAGCGAAATTTCTACAAAAAAAACCAAATGCGTTTTTTTTATTAAAATGGGTTCTTTCATGTGAGCTTTATTGTGAGCTTTATTGGTGAAATAAAACTTTAACAAAACGAAATATATGCGAAGTTGTAGCGGTTCAAATATCGAATTTTTTTACAAAACGAAATAACTACACTACATAGAGTTTTCACTAAGCAAAATATCTACCTATTTTTTTGGGGTTTTAAGTTTTTAAAAATCGAATTAAAATCACAAACAAAATATGATTTTGGCCGAAAAAACGAAGTACAATAATAATAATAAAATGCTTTTATGTATGTAAAAAATATATGGGAGGTAAATACCTAAATGTGTATATTTACAAAGGTACTTAGATATGTCAGTAGACATATCTAAGTATTTTACAAAATATCAGTTACAAATTATTCCATGCAAATGTAAATTCAATTGCCAACATAAATCAATTTCCCACACATTCCTATCACAAAAATATGTAGATATTTCTTTTTTGTGAAAATTCGTGCATTTAAAACATGTTTACAAATAATTTACTAATTCTACATTGTTGATTTTAAATACACGTGTGAGGATATAATATATTTATAAAATGTAATTTTTATTTTGTATAAAATCGTAATAGTTTTATTTTTAACATGAAAAAACCTTACCCTGAAAAATTTACATTTTGTAGATATTTTGCTTTGTTAAAACGGTCCTCAATTATAAAAGTTAAAATACCTATTTTAGTTTAGTTCACCAATGATCGGGTTTTGTCGTGACAGACATCGTCAGATTGGTTGAAGATCGATAATAATTAACTGATGAGATTTTTTTTTCGGAGAATCATATAATTATCCCCGGCTATTGATATAACTTTCTATGAAACTATTGTTTTTAAAAAATTAAATACAATTTTTGTTTATGTATCGCTTTAAAAAAATATTTTTTCAGTTTCTGTTTATGTTTTATACAATAAAATAATAAGTACTTTTGTTCGTATAAAAATCAGTTTAATCTAAACTTGTTTATGCCCATAATTGTAAAAAATCATGATTAATATTGACCTCAGCTTTCATTTGTACAAAAAATAACAATTTGTTCAGAATCTTAGTTAAGTTAGGTCTGACAAAGTCGATCACGACGAAACCCAATCACTGGTGCAAATTTCAAATGAAAGTGGAATTAAACTGAAAATGCATTCATACATCTATCTTTATATATAAAAAGCAATGTTCGAATGGTTGTCCTCGATGGACTCGATTACCACCGGATCGATTAACTTGCGGTTTTCAGATAAATGCACATATTTGTCTAGGCATTTACAGAACTTATGATCTGACATTGGCAGGTTTAAGCGTCCAGATCTTGTATTGATCTTGCAAACTCGAAATAATATGAATAAGATGTTTTCTCTTTTTCACTTGAATCTTTTCACCACTATAACGCCACATTTTGTTCTGGAAAAATCCACTTTTCAAGAAAAATTTCCAAACGGATATTATTTAAAAAATTGCAAAGTTTGCTAGCGATATATTGAAAATCTGAATTGTAAATGACTTTGAAAGGAAGTCTAAGAAAACCAACGATATTCTGACGTCGCGTTTTTTGATTAAAATTATACAGTACATCTAACAAACTGCATGTTGAATCTATTTTTGAAATAGTAAAAATAGTAAAGAATTTATTTTTTGCTAGTACTGTCGTACGGCAAATTTAGTTTTTGTGCTGTAAGTTAGCGTCGTACACACTTGTTGTGTTAGAACAAAACACGGCCAAATAACCCATCAAACATTATTCGTTTTAATGTCTGAAAAAATATAGACACTTACTCGACTTACAATATCTTAAGTCAATCATTCGTAATAAATCTGTTTTAATTCCCCTTTCTTTTGTTCCCTTAAAAAATCTACCACAAAATAACTGTAATCTAAGAAATGTTTCAATTTTTATCCTCACTTATTCTCAATAACATATCAATGAGTAAAGTTAATATTGTTCAATTTCCTTTTTCCCATATTCCCTTTGGAATGCATCACCGTTCTTGAGAATAAGTTTCTAATTTATCAATAAAATAAAACTACCCTCCGAGTTTATAACCTTTTTCCCATTTTTTTCTCCGATATTTTTATGCAAAATGCGTAATAAAAATATGCCAAATTGGATCCTATATTTTATGCTAACATTTCATAAAAAGGATACGATACTACCATGAAATTTAGCAGCTCGGAATATACATTGATGTTAACACTATTCTAGAGATTTCGTATCTTTTTATTAGTGTATCCTAAAAGTGTATGCCATAACAACTCTTGATAAAAAGCTTACGACGCAAAGTTATTTATAAAAACGAGGTTATACGAAACGAAAAATAATGTAAATACAGAATGTTTACTATAAACGTAAGTAATCTTATAATGAAGTCCGATAAAATATCTGAATTCAAAAATACACATTTAACTATACCTTTTAATTCTTATTCTTAAAGGTAAGGGTCAGTGCTTTACGATATTGTGTTTACTTTTGCGTTATATATATTATTTTCTTTGAATACAAGCCTTCAAAATGGAATGTCGAATATACATTTTCGACACCTCTTTCTATTTGCGTTCAATTTGTTTTTTTAAATACTTTTACATTGTTCGTATTATTTTTTCTCACTAGGGTGTCCCGTGCCGAGGGAAACATTTCACAAAATGTGAAACATGCCTATGATAAGTTTTTTAACAAAGTTAACATAATAATAACAATAAAAAAAACGTAATTAATCCAATTAACCTAATTATCATTAACAAAATAAACCATAAAAAACTTAAATAATCATAAAAAAAACATTACCAATTTATATAGACCAATAAAACAAGTTTCACAAACAGTCCACACATTTTACCTATTTGGCTTGATCCACTCATCGATCCGTATGCAACTCACCTCCACTGTCCATTTCTTAATAGTAATTTTATATTGTATAACTGACTAATTGTCTTTATGGATAATGGAAGTAGATTGTACACTTTAACCGAGTAGTAGGCCAATCCTCTTTGACCGAAGGTTGTATTTTTATTTTTTTTACAGCATCAGGGTGGAGTATCTAGTAACTCTTGTATTTGTAACGGAAGGTAGAGAATAATATTTACGTGCGTATAATAACAGAGCTTTCACATAAAGTTGTTTTATAGATTTCACATTAAGATTTTTTAATATACCGAGTGAGCTGGTTCTGATTGAGATTCTTAATATAATTTTTATCAAAGCTTTTTGTGCAATTGTTATTTGCTTGATCAGTGTGTCATTTGCACATCCCCATCCAATTATTCCATATTCCAAAACTGATTGAGTTATTGCGTAATATATTTTTACAAGTTCTTTTGAGCTAATTATATTTCTCATAGTTTTAAAAATGTCATTAAAAAAGTAATTACAATGAACTTATACCAAGAAAATTCAACATTAAACTTGTGTAATGATCAGCGCGCATTCCTACCATGAAACAGGTCTGTTCGATTCCCGGCATGGTTGACATAAAATATTTATTTAAAATGGTGTTTCCACGCTTGATAGTCCCTGAACTGGTACCTGAAGTATAATTTAAAAAAAGGTTGATGATCATGATACGCTGCAATTGGTGAACCAATGCAGCGCCCTATGCAACATTAGGTGCGGAAAGGGAATGATGATGTTGTTTTTTTCCCCTTGTTCTTTTAATTTGTAAAAAAAACGTACTTAACTTATGTTTACAACCTTTATTTTTAACCCAAGCCCAAACGATCAGTCATACCCAACGCGTATACAGTCGTTGTTTAACCGCCAACCTGGTTCCGACGTGAGCTTGACATTTAATTCGAAACCAAAATTCCCGATTGTTTGTTGAAAGCATATAAAAACCGTTTGGATAAACCTATAAAAGATAATGTAATTTCTTATTTGTTAGAAGGTACTTAGGTATTTATTTCTTATTGAATTCCATATTTTAATTCTTATTCTTAGTGGTAGGTTCAGTGCTATACAAGATTCTGACGTCACTGCAACCTGTGAAGATCTATTGTGATGGGTCCCCGTGAATATTATTGGCCCTCCAAGCCCAGGTCTTTAAAAAGCCCGGCTACTGTATGGAAGGCGAGAGTCCTTATTTTGCTTAACCTCCCCCTCCAAGCCCAGATCCGAAAAGTATTTGGCTATAATGTAAGTAGGGGGCAAGATTTATAACATCCTTAGGTTTAACCAGTAGTCCCCCAAAATTGCATCTTCTTTTATGATGTAAAGCATCATATTCACATAGAATGTGTAAAGGTGCTTCCTTATCTGCACCACATCATATTTGAGTGTCCCGTATAGTAAACGATTTGATTTATTGATGTACACGCAAGGCTGATAAAAAGTAAGAAAATCATACAATTTTGTTGATTACAAACAAATTTTTTCAAACTTGCACTAATCAATTAATAAAATTTATTGAAATTATAAAGAAACTACTATTTACTTAGATATTTTTTCGACCAACAGATTACACCTTTTAAAATGTTTACTAAACTTTGGTTCACTAACCAAAAAGTAAATAAAAATAAGACACATATTTTGCGTTAATTACGGTCTTGTCAACCTTATAAAATGTGTTATTTTTTAACGTAATAAACCTTGAAAAAAACACTTGAAAAAGCTGAGTTGAAAACAGATTTACCAATATATGTTATTACGATACTCTTGTGACAAGACTTAAAAATAAATACCTCAATTTTCGTGGCATATTTATGTACTACTTTTTAGAAGATATCCTTCAAAAGAAAATACTTATGATATGAAATATGAATTATATAGGTATTATTTGTTCTAACAATTTGTTTTTAATTCTAATTTGAAAATTACAATAAAAATCTAATAAATGTCAATACACAAAAAATTATTCACAATAAAATAAGTTTAAAAAACCTTAGTTTTTTATATTTTTACAGACAAGTCGGTATTACACTTTTTAATCCAAAAATTTGTATCCTATTCTATAAATGTATGCATATACATAAATGGGTAAGGGTTTTTAGTGTCCATGCGCTCTAAAGCTGCAAGGCGTGCTGTAATATTCTCCTTAAACGTAATTCAGTCGCTAAAATTTACCATAATAATTAGGAACAGCGAACGGGGATTCCATCCTTCCGTGCTGAAAGATGTGTTTGGATATTTCGATAGTCAGATGGCAGATGGGACCATCTGTAATTAATGTTTTAATCTATATTTCAGAAAATAGATATTTTTAAAAAAAGACAGCATCATTGAAAATTGTAATTAATTATTCAAATGTAACATTAAAATATTTTGGTTTGTGGATTAAAATCTTGAAATTGGGTATTATTTCAGCTTTGTTAAACATTTTTTAAAATAGCAGTTGGTACTTTCTGCCATCTGACTACCGATTTATTTTACAGGTCTTTGAGGTGATTGTCACAAAAATGGCTTTAGACAAATTATCCGTAAAAATATTTTTTTATTTGACCGTATTACGGCTGTCTGCTAAAATCGAATTTATGATTTTGCCATTTTAAAAAGTAGTTTTTTTCAAAAATCACGAAATAATTCAAATAAACGAATATAAGTATGAAAAATATACTTAGAAGTTTTGATAACAAAAATTTGATGAGTACTGAATGCCTTTACAATATATGGAAATGCACAAATATTTGGTAACAATATTTATAATAATTCACGGTAAAAACAACGCTTAAAACATACATAAATAATACATATTTAAAATTTCAAAACTTACCCTCGGACAGGTCAGGATCTGCAATGCCGCACTGAGGTGCTTCAGATTCAAGGTATTAAGATCTTCTCCGTGCTCATCTCCAAGAAGATGAAACGAGCTCTGTCTGGTCTGCAACCCCTCGAGCCTTCCAGGAATGGAAGTCCTGGATCCGCCAGGAGTTCCGTTGGTCATCTGCTGTTGCGAAGATGCACGCCGAAAAGGACACGCCATCTTTAAATCGTTGATTACAACTTTAATCGGAATTTTCACTTGAAAACGTCATCAGAACATACGGCACTTAAAACGCTTCGTATTTAGTTTTTTTTAAAATACGCATTTATTTAAGTTTTTGATTTTGTACTATTGCAGTTTTGCACAATCATCATTATGTGGTAGTCAACGTTTTGAATTATATTAATCAATTTATAACACTATCAAGAAATGAATTATTTAACAACTTAGTTGAATTATTATTTTCAAAAATTAATTGCTGTTAAATGTTTATTGCTTAGATGTGAGTTTATTTTTAATGGAATGTGTGTTGAACGTTTAAATGTCAAATTAAATTTATGCAAATATAACTTAATTTGTTCGAAGTAAAATGTATTAAATTAAAATTTTTTAATTATCTTTGATTCGATTATTTTTATTTCTATTCAATACGCTACTGATTCACTTTAAATTTATTTTATCATAAACCTATTTTTGTATTATTTATACAGAATTCATGTAACTAAGTATATGTTTGAAAACTTCGTTTATTTTTTTTTAACATACATATTTTTAAGTTGATTCAGTAAACATCGACTTCAGTAAGGATGATGGCAGGTTAATCTAGAAAAGAAGAAAAAATATATAAATGCTTAGGATTTTATCTCAGGGAAGAGACCATTGCAGGAGACTGCTCCGAGATATTACATAAATGTAAATAATATAAAGCATGTTGTTTTAACACTTTATATCCCGGAGCCGTGTAAACACGTGATTATATAACCACGCGTTAAGTCCCGGTTCCGTGTTTTCACGTGGTTTACCAGCACAGTCACACAGTCTAAAAAAATGCATTTAATTGACATCTAGTGACTTTCATTAGTACTTTTTTGCTGTTGGTAAACCATGTAAAAACACGGGACTGGGACACAACGCGTGGTTATTATAATCACGTGTTAACACGGCTCTGGGATACAAAGCACAAAAAAAGCGTGAGAAAATTGCAATGTAGCTCTCCATAAAGGCCAATGTTGACTAAACTAAAATACAAAAATGACTCAATAAATTGTCTTAAATAAATATGAGAAGTTTTAATTGATTTAATGAAGTGTTTTCATAATCATGACACTTATAAGAAACCCTTCACAAAGCATGAAATTTCACAAAAATGGGCCGGACACAGGGTAAATTCTATGTGTTTCCGGCCGTTGCTCAGTGTTAAGCAGATATTTTTTAAAATTACTTTTAACGTAATGTTAATTTTTAGTATTCTGTAAAAATATGCCTGCTTTTACTTTCCACTGTGTTGTACCGCAATTCAGCTTAGGGATCTTGGCCTTATAGAGTTAGAGATACGTTATTATTATTTTGTAATATGTACTTGTAAATAAATATTTTTTTAAAAAAATACATAAATACAATAAAATCTGCCTTTAAGTGTCATGGTAAGAAGAATAGTGATTTTCTTTTAAGAATAATTTTGAGAAATTATTTTGACAAAACTGATTTCTGCGTCCAAGTGAATGAAGAATACAGTTATATTTGTGAAATAGAGCCTGAACCTTAGATGCATGCTTTTGACCCGATGGCTGTTCTAACGTAAAAAAATCTAAATATCTAAAACCGTGTAGAGATCAGTTCCCCTTGTTCTGTACTGGTCGACCTACCACCAATACTGGAGTCTTGAGTTTGATTTGATTTAAAAGGTTTAATGAACTGCAATATTTAAACCTACTGGAAGCATGGTACTGATCACCTGACTTTCATATCTTCATGTAACAGATTATCAAAATACACTGCATTTCATTTACACATGCTGAGCTTTACGCGCTACTTGGTTTGAAAAAGCGAATGATGTTGATGATGATTAATACCCAGTAAGGTTTTTCAACAAAAACTTGGTAAAAGTAACATATTTTAAATTGCGAAAAATATTTCATTCGAAAAATATCTCTCCACTTGAAACGGGGCATTTCTTCTTTTTGAAATACAGTAATTTATTTATTTATTTGACGGACTTATGCATTCCATTCTAAAAATCGTAAATACAATAAATACAGGCACTAATAAAATAAAATACAACAAAATTAAATTAAAGCTAGGACAAAAAAAAAAAATTACTACCTCAAGACAAGATCCGGTCTTTCTTGGTGATTTTTCAAACCTATAAAAACTTACACCAAAAAAGACCAGATCTTGTTTCGAGTTTACAATACAACACAATCGGAACATTGGTGCATGCAAGTCATAGTTTGTGATGTGTTGATCGAGGAACAGCACATTATTATTTCGCAACCGGTGGATTGAAACATTGAATGCCAATTGTTCCAGTAACGACGGTACATCAATAAGGCCATCCATTAAATTAAAAACAAATATGGAGTCAATGTTATTTCTGCGTTTTTGTAGATTTGAGATTTTTAACATTGACTCGATTTCTCCGTAAGTGTAGTCTCCCCTTTCGAGGCCAATCATCAATGCTACTTTTCTTTGCAAACGATGTTGTACTGATTCGATATGATTTATCCAGCCTACATAGAAGGGAGACCAGATCACAAATGCATATTCTAAAAAAAGACAAACAACTCAGCAATATAATGTTTTGATTGTGAACATATGAGTAAAGTCACTAAATGTCCTGCTAACAAAACTCAAGAGTTTTAGTGACTTGTTAATGGCTTATAAAATATATAAATTTAACGTAAATTAAAAGCATATAGAAGAAAATTTTATAGTTAATTTGAGGAGGTCTAAACAAAGAATAATAAACGTCACATGAGTAATCATCCAAATAAATTGATAAAAAATAAAGTTCCTTTTATCCAATTTTTCATATCTTAATGTTTCCGTTGATTCGTATTGATAAAATGCCAAAATGCTAATAGTACGTTTTGCAATATAACTTATCGTTTGTAGATTTATCAAAAGACCTTAAAACCCTTCTGGCCTTAGGTTTTCCTTCACCAACTGAACAAACAATTCCATGATTTACATTTTTTTTTCATTATATTTCCCCTCTGTGAACTGGTTTGGAACGATATGATTCTTGAGTTTTATATAACGACCATTGTGAGTTGTGGGTGACGTCATAATAATATGACGTCAGCAAATTTTGACACTCTGAATCTTTTCCAATATCGGATTGAAATGCTTTTCAAGCACTCGGGGAAAGTAATGATCTTTTTAAAAATGAATAATTATCGTTTTTTATATTTTAAATTAAAATAATCCTGTGTAGAAAATAGAGTAAATGTTATAGTCTGAAGGTGACAGTTGTGAATATAAGTATTTTTATTTTATTTAATTAAGGGTTTTAACAGTTATTTCAGGACAATAGTAAGAAATATTTAACTTATAATGGACCCAATTAAAAAAGCTAACGGTTAATCTTATAATACATAATATGAGGAGAGAGTTTACATTATTTTATCTTTGCGACGTTTATATTTGTGTGCGTGTGTGATGTTCGTATTTAAAATGGTGTGTGTTTGTACGCGTAAGTAAAAAAAAAATATGTACAGGAAAGAGGATATCAGAGCGGGCTTCGTAAGCAATTGAATTGTTGAAAATGTGTCAAAATATTTTTTATTTAATTATTAATTTTCTTATGCTTTGATTGCATTTAAAATATGACATTAGAAGTATGATTGACCGTGCAAAATGTAGTTAGGTTATATCAGACGGCAGTGTGTAGAAAAAGCTCAACATACTTTTGGTTAAAGCGCCGTGTCTGGAATTCACAACATTACCTGACAAAAACCGTGTCGTATTTTCAACCCATGCAATCTAACAGTTTTGTTCCATGGATATGAGTCGTGTCATTTCATCAAAATATAAAGTAAAAAAATACAAAACTTTAAAGAAATATGTTTCCGGGGAATACTTTGTACCGGGTGGTTAGAATTTGTCAGAAGCGAAGAAATTTGAAGGAAACCGCAACAGCTTTTGATAAACATTATTGAAAAAATGCTGCACTGAAAATGCGTACGTAAAATTTTTTGTTCTCCTTGTTGATCCTATCAGAAAACATGAACTAATTATACATAAAAATTCCTGTGCAGTTTATAATTTAAAAACTTAAGGACGCAAAACAGGCAAACAAGATAAATTTTGGGCGTTACAAGTAGCTACTAGTATTAAGATATGAAAAAATATGAACGCTAAGAAAATAAGTAAAATTTACTGTAAATAAACTATTATTTCTGTACGTAATATGTGAACACCAATAATCATACTTGAATATGGACAAAAATGATAGAAAATGCCATTGCTATAGGCAAAATTCAGTCTTACAACTATGTTAACCTTAAAAAAATTCTTAAAGTAAAGATAAAAAAACATTTTAAAGCAAATAAAATCACAAAAATGTTTTGAGACTGTCCAAATGTTTGCAGACAGGCTGGATTTCTTCTCTATGGGGTTATTCCGATCTTAATTTGTTGCACAGAGTAGACGGATGGAAGAATAAAGGAACTTTGGATGTCAAACCATGGGCAGAATGGTGAATTTTACACAGTATTCTGTATATTCTAAATTTGTAGATTAAAGTATCATTTGTCTTTTATTTCTATAATAAATAAAAAGTTACACAGTATGTAAAGTGGATGTTTAAACCATCCAATAACATAAGCACTGTAAACGCCTAGACTTCCATATTCCCTTTTCGAAAATGTTTTCCCTCTCTGTTGCAACAAATTTAGATTAGAATAACTCTCTAGGGAGGAAATCCAGCCTGTCTGCAAACATTTGGATATGCCAAAACATTGTTGAATCTTACTAACTGGTAAAAGAAGAAATATAAAATTGGAAATTTGTTTTAATTCGTTGCCTAGTAGGTGATTTGGTTCAGCCGGACGAATCTCACCCAAATGATAAAGGTTTCAGCTCCTTAACTTCATAAAAGTCGTCAGACGGAAGAGTTGAGGAACTGTGGATGTTTAAACATGGGCAGAATGGTAAATTATACACAATGTGTAAAGTGGCCACATAAACCAGCAAACGACAGATCGTAAGCCCTGTAAATGCCTAGACTTCCATATTCCCTTCTCAAAAAATTTTTTCTCTCTCTGTTGCAACAACTTATATTAGATTCAAATAAAAATATGTCAAATACAGATATTCAGATAGACAGATACATTAGCATTATTATTTTGTTTAAATTTATTTCAACAGAAAAGGAAAACATTTTTGAGAAGGAAATATATAACTCTAGGCATTTACAGGGCTTTTGACCTGTCATTGGCTGGTTTAAGTGGCCACTTTACACACTGTGTAACATTCACCATTCTGCCCATGTTTGAACATCCACATTTCTTCAACTCTTCCATCTGTTGATTTTGTGAAGTAAAAGAACTGGAACCTTTATCATGTGGGTGAGATTCATCGGGCTGAACCAAATCACCTACTAGGCAACGCTTGAAAACAATTTTCCAATTTTTATGCTTCTTCTTTTATCAGGTAGTTAATTCAACAATGTTTGAGTATGTCAAAATGCTTGCAGACTGGCTGGATTTCCTCCCTAGGGAGTTATTCATATTTAAATTTATTTCAACAGAGAGGGAAAACATTTTTGAGATTCCCTTCTCCCTAGGGAGGAAATCCAGCCAGTCTGCAAGCATTGAAACATACTCAAACATTATTATTTTGTTTCGATTTTGCAGTGTACGATTTACATATAAATGTTTATGGAGTGAACCGAGTAAATAGTTATTTCGTCAAACGCAAACTAAGTATTTGTTTTTTTTATAATTGGAACTGAACGGACGTCTCGTCGCTTGAGGTAACGGAAAATCGTGTCGCGTGGTCGCTAGTCTACTGCCTTTCCATAAGTTATAGGGGGTAAAAGGAAATAATTAAATGCAAAGAGATATCAAAATTTGCTACCGGATAAATTGAAATCATCACTATTGTGCCACTAGGAGTCCTTGCTAATTTCATTTTCATGTTTACTTCCTTTTTGACAGGTTTTGACAGTCTTACGTTTGTCGTTTCAGTTACGTTTGTGATAATATACTACTTGAAAGAAACGTCAATGTATCGTTAGCATAAAAAAGGCTTATGGGTACAAATACAACTCACAGTATTTGTGGTAAGAAAAAACGGGAACAGAGATAGAAGAATTCGCAAAATTAGATGATTAGCTGATCATTTTACAGCTCTATTCCTATCGTCATAAAGACTAGAGTATTTAACCAATATGTCCTGCCTGACCTAACAAAAATTAAAAATTCATATAAATATGAAGGAGAAATTAAAAATATACAAAATCTTCAAACTAAGGTAATGAGGATTATACTCAAAAGAAATATCTATTCTAATGTCGAAAGAATGCACATAGAAATTGGCTTGCTCACAGTAAAGCAACAAATTAAATATAATGTAGCAATTTTTATGCATAAAATAATTAAGGGGATGAATAAAATAAAAACAATAATTAAATTTAACCATCAATGTCATACATATGAAATAATGGGTAAAAAAAAGATAAGATTACCGATGAGGAGAAAAACAGAATCTCAAAACTCATTATACAAGGGATTGAAGCTATACAATGAGTTACCTGAAGAAATAAAAGAAATAAAAAAAAAACTAAATATTTTAAATTAATTTGAAAAAATATGTTATTGAGAAATTTTGATAAAAAAATTGAAATATTATTAAAAGGTTAAATTAGTTTTTTTTATGTTATGAACTTACTTAATAAAGCATAAATAAAATAAATTAATTTAAATTTGTTTTTTTATTTTTAATTCACCGGACGCGGAGCTATGAGAAATTACCAATATGGGTTTAAATTAAGGAATTATGACTATTGTCTATGCGATGATATATCTTTAGAGAGTATTGAACATCTGTTATTTGAGTGCCCATTTTTCAGTTTACAACGTTATAATCTTGAAACAAAATGCAGGAAAGATGAAATATTCTTAACAATTGATACCCACACTGTCGTTAAAAGTAGTTATCACGCGCCATTGTTCTTGGATTTTGGAACAGTGGTGATCGAACTCATAAAGGTAATAAACCAAAATCAGTGATCGAACAAGCCATTTCCAAAACAAACAATAACGATTTTTTTTGGAGTATCCTAGCCTTATACATGACACGTAAGGCTACTAAATACAGGGATCCAAATATATGTTTTAAATTTATTTTTTTAAACTTGACCTAACATACAGTACGAAGACTATGATTTAGAAAAAACCAACTTTTTCTAAATTTAACATTGCCCTGAGAAGTACACAATGCGTTATACGTGGAATAACATTAAGAGATGGACAAACATTTTGATCAGCAGTCAAATCAAAGTATGTGATGTTGTGAATATATTTAATTAGTTAAATTGGAAATGGACAGGCCATATCACTAAAATGTCTGATGATAGTTGGATTTAACGTGTTCTCGAGTAGAGATCGAGGAATAAAAGGCCCAAAGGATGCCTAGCAATGAGATGGTCTAATGTTTTCTAGGAGATAGGTGATGACGATGGCGCGGAAGCGAAACGGGTGAAGAAAACAAGGGGAGCACTTTGTTCTGCAGTGGACTAACATGGGCTAATACTTTTTTTTAAATTAGTTTATTAACATTGAACTCAATAATAATTGAAGAATATGCATAAAAAGATAAAATAAAAGCGAAATACGGTCAGATATGTAGATGATAGATTTGATGTTTAGCGTTCTCTGTATATGCATACTCGTATGAAAGACTGAAAACTTGTGAAAGTTTTCAAATTCATTGGGCAAAAAACGCAATTGTATATGAATATTTTTCCTTAGTTTCGAATTCCAATATTTTCCCTCGGTTCAGCATATTCTTGTTTTGGTTTAACTTGAAATGCGTAACATTTTTCTACACGTTTCTGAATGTTTGCGAATCTTTACGAAAAGGATGTTATTTATGAGTTACAGGATTATTGTAAGGGCATTTTCAACTTTGAGAGGAAATTGAAAGAAATTTTCGAATGTACTTACAACTAGTCATGCCCAAAATCAATCGTAGTAATCGAATTATCACATTATTTGCACACAATCGAATAATTCGATTGTATACAAAAGCTTTTTAATAAATCGATTGATTATCTCAAATTTATTTTATCCGATGTTTATTGTTATATATATATATATTATATATATTTGGATAATTTATAAAGCGTCGTTTTTGTGAAAATCACCTCAAGGGCGCTGTACAATAAATAAATATCCCACCACGTCTTGCAGCTACAGAGCGCATGGACGGTTGGGATTCTTGTTCCTAGTCTCCAATTATGATATACAAGAGCTAGATTACAGCACGTCTTGCAGCTACAGAGTGCATAGACAATAAGAAATCTAGCCCCTATTTACATTTTTTATTTTTTATTTGACAATAAAGTTTAGAGATTTAGTGATATTCAAAAAAATTAAATAAAAAACAAATTTATAAAAATAGAAGCTAGAGAACAACAAGTTTTGCAGCTGCTGAGCGCATGGACGGTTGGAATTCTAGACCTCATTTACTAAATTTGGATATTTGATAGTTGATAACATTTACCTATTGAAACTAGATTACTTATCGTCTTGCAGCTACAATGTGTAATTCTGGCAACTTAAAAATAACAATCAATTTAAAAAAACGAATATTGAGCATAATAGTAAATTTGTAAAGTGTCCGTGCTAAAAAGTAAACAATAAAAAACTAAACAGATAAAGCACTTCAACACTATGGATAACATAGATAAAAATATCCGAAGGGTAGCTATTGTAGATTTTGGGTAGTCACTAGTCACTGTCGTAGTGTCGAACATGTGCAAACACATGTTAATTGCTGAATTTTTGCTGAATTTTTGAAAAAAATGACTAAATGTTATATAAAAACATGAAAAATGAGCCTTTATTATGAGGTAAAAAATTTACAAATATAACATAAAAATTTTTCTTTTGTTGAAAATAAGTTAAATTCACAATAACAAACACTGAACAATGAAAATTTGACAGAAATGTATCGCTAGATGATCAAAACCTAATCCCAATGTATTTTTGTAGAATTGTTTTTAACTTTATAACCAAAAATCACCCGTCTAAAGAAACACAACTTGCCCATATGTATATTGATTTTCAAAGAAGATATCACGTAAGTGATGAAACAGTTATGAATGCATACAAATTATTAAAAAATAATCACTCAAATGCCAGCTCTATTTGCTCACTTACGAATGTATAAAAAAGATTTCAAATTTAAGGAGAAAATTTAGATTTTTTTTACAACCGTTTGCAGAATTTTTTTTTTGATTAACCCGGGTTACGGCCGTAACCGGTTATTAGCCAGTCATTCGAATTGTCATAACGGGCTATGAATTATTCGGACTGTATAAATCAGTTATGCGCATCACTATAAACAACTCATGATTTAAAGCCTTGCTACTTTTGTCCCAGGCAGGAAAAAAACATTAGTCATTAAATCCCTGTTTACGATATTGGGAATTCTGTACATTTCGATTGCAAAGATGTTTGAATGAATGTATTTGAAAGGTAGTCAATAAATTTACTTAAAAAAATGATTTCAAAAACGAATTCACAGAATGTACCGTAAAAATAAAAAATAGATACATAAATTTTTAGTCAGGCTACTTTTTGTGATTCACCGGTGATCTGGTTTTGTCGTGACCGACATCATAACGTCTGGATCGTAGAACAACTACGTTTGTCGGAAAAATGCAACATTGACTTTTTTTATATTTGATCTTAAATAGGCTTAATATTCCAGGTTTGAAAAAATAATAGTGTAAATATACGAGAGCTTACACAATCATCAAATAATATACTTAAGTATCGAGTTGTGAAAAATGTAAACAAATATATATACCTCTCTCATGTCAAGTTAATGAATGACGATAAAATTATTAGAGTCTAAGCATATCTTGAAGATTTAAAATACTAAATTCAATATTTGACTGTTGCCAACAGTTAAAACTAACAAACTTGCGAGTGCCTGCTGGTTACCCGATTTAATTAACTATTCTATGTAAATGTATCTAGAACAAACTACAGTGCACACTCGCAAATAATGAAAGTTTTAGCGTTTGCAAATTAATACACAAAGGATAAAGATATAATTTAATATAACGCGTTTGAATCTTAAATGGCAGTTTATCAATTTATTATATTCAAATTTAAATACCTAAATAACTATTTGTTCATTTAAATTGTGTACCTTTTATCAACATACAGGTGTATTTTAAATTATTATTTTTCTAACTTCTTCTAATTTAATGATTCTTTTAATATATTAACTTATGGGAAAAATGCATTTCTATTCTTTCCATTGCAACTAATATATTGACTTTATGTAAACTTGTATGTTTTTTACTAAAATGTAGGATGGTTTTCATATTTTTCTTTTTCTTATAAATTAATTTGTATTTTTTGCTACTTTAGTGTAAAATACATGTCTGTCATAATATTTATATATTATGTAAAACGTGTCAAAGCCTACGAGGTGTTTAAATAAATAAACAAATACAATAAAATAAATAAATTTTTGTCAATAATATTTTGAGTTTGCCCAAACTTTTCCAGACAAGGACTGGATTCAACTCCGTAGGGAGCTGTTAATATTAACAACAGAGATGAATCTCTGTTGTAATATGTTAAATGTCTTTTGTTTATTATATAAATTAGGGTTTAATGGGACAAAATTTTATAACTTATTAGTACGAGATAGTTTTTTATCAATATAAAAAATAAAAACAAACTATTGAAACAGAGAAAAAATAAATAAATTTTGTTTTAAATCAAAGACCGCAATTTTTCGGAAAAATTATGAGGATATTCTCAAAAGTACACCATAAAAAAAAATATTTCAAAGGCACACCATAACAAAATGCTCAGAAGTTTCGTAATTGTTTTGTAAAATTTTCGTAATCGTAATTTTTTTTTTATCATAAACTTTATTTAGATTGTAAATTATTTGTTTGTTAATATACAGAGTATTATGCTCATGTAAGTACCATATTTTTATTTGCTTTATCCATTGTGATATAACATAAAGATATGTAACTCCATATTAATCCGAACTAAAAAGTCATCCTCACAGGAAATAGAATGACCAGCGGAGGAAGCAAGTGTCGTCACGTCATATCACGTTGACTTTAGCAAGCAAAACACGTTGTACAGTAAAAATCACAGACTGTTTACATCCGTCTACTGTAAGTTATATTTAGTATGTCGCTTCCTTCCGCATACGCGTCACCATCGTTTCATTATACCCCCGACTAAAATAAGCAGGACAGAGACAGGAGATAATTCACAGCTATAGCTAAAAATAGATCCAGTCTGCAAGTATTTGAACATACTCAAACATTGTTAAAAAAACATTTTTCTTATTGATACACCTTCTTGTATAAAACATTTCTACGATGCTAACATTTGGGTAATAATTCTTATCCACATGCGAAGATATCTATTACTGAACAAAAAAAAATTAGTTTCTTGAAGAACAATAAACCTTCATATTCATACCTGCGTATTGTACAATATTCTACACATCGGTTTTCCTTAATTACAAGCGTCGAGCGGACAAAGACAATAAGGATTATTACATAATGGATTGTCTGCGAAATTATTTTACCACAAAGGAACGAACAATTGAAGACATGTGGATAACATATTTAACGAACGGCAAAGAAATCAGATAATCCTTATTCAACTATTATTACAAAAATACTTTTTGATCAGAGCTTTCTTGTTATTATTATTTGTAAAAATAAGCATGCTTTCTAGTGTCGATGATTGAATCAATTATAAGTTAATTGTAAACTTATGGGTGATTAAAAATATGTTATTGGTTTACTCCATTATCGGCAAATAATTTATTCTTGGATTAAACAAAGGGAAGGGGGGGCTAGTTGTTACAAAAAAATAAAAAAAATAATATCTGATAACTGTTTATTTTGAGACACATAATATTGATTATATCTTAATGTACATATGTATATTAAAATATAATAAAACAATTTACATGTGTTCATACAAAGTCCACATTTTTAAATTTTAAATTTTTACATTTTTTAATTTTTTTTTTGCACCACAACAGGCCAGGAGGCCGAATTACAGTGATGAATTACATCACAGAGCACCCAGGCTCTAGAAAAATCACATTTTAATTTTTGTGTTCTCACCGGGAATCGAGCCCGGAACCTTCCGTGCCTGAGTCAAGCGTCTTGACCACTACACCACGGAGGCAACAAAAATAATTATAGAATTTCAAGAAATATATTAAAACGGTAACAATGTGCCCCACAGAGGGGCAAGTTGTTACAAGGGGGGGCATGTTGTTACGAACTAAAACAAAAATCAAACATGTATGTAATTGTTATCAATAATATGTAGAATATATATGATAAAATGTAATGATATAATAGCATTAGCTTATGTATGCTGTAAACTCCTTTTCCTGATCGACAGAAAATATTTGCCGAGGTTTGTTGTAACCCACTATGTTAGATGTGGTTGGACCATTCTCTTGACGTTTTATGTAACGATGTAATGTCATAAAATTTACTTTGTATGCTTTGAATAGATATTTTTTTCTGTTGCTTCTTTAGCTGCTCTTTTGTAGGTCTCCTCAAAAATTTCACCTCTATTATTATTTTTTATGTGTTCGTATCATTGTTTTATAAAATCTCAAACAATAATAATAAAGGGTTTAATAATTTGATATAAATATGCCATTTTAAGTAAAAGGAAAACGTTGTG
This sequence comes from Micrasema longulum, assembly GCF_059751315.1. Classification (NCBI taxonomy): domain Eukaryota; kingdom Metazoa; phylum Arthropoda; class Insecta; order Trichoptera; family Brachycentridae; genus Micrasema; species Micrasema longulum. The sequence continues at coordinate 25,004 of NW_028279377.1, read as the reverse complement.
AAACTAGTTGTTACAGTAACAACTCGCCCTTCATTGTTGTAACAACTAGCCCCTCTGACCCAAAATAAAAATAAATTGTTGTAGCATTAACATGAAAAGTGTTATTATTTCGATATATTATCTGAATATTAGCAGATACATGTAGAGTTTTACCAATTAACTTTTAATCAACTAACCTCTTATAGTTGGTGAACAATTAATCTTCAAAATCAAACAACGAAAGTTACTTTCAGATACAAAATACACTACAATCGATTTTCTTTGAATTACGCACGACCAGCAAGAAAATCGTTCCGTTAAGCATTGCGAACACGATACCTAGACATGCTGTGCGACACATACGTCACAGAACTTAGTGGTGGGGGAGTTATTTAGAGTATTACAACTTGCCCCCGTAACAACTAGCCCCACCTTCCCTTACCTTAAAATACATTCGTATTTAAAACTACAACTACAAAAAATACAACCAAACCAAAAAAACAGGCTGGTCTATAGGTATATACATAAGTATTTTTGCAACTCGTAGAGAAGTTTTAAAATGAATGAAGAGATGCCTGAATGTGTGGAAAATTAAAAGAGTTTGAAATAATTTGAAAATAAATGTTATGTTTACTGTTATATGATGTTAATAGATATGCAGGTAATTAAAGTGACTGGCAATAATTATTTTCCATACTTATGTAGATGATCCAGGAAAGAAAGGGAAAAAAAACATGTAGATGTTTAGTATACAAATAAATGAACGGTTCGAAGGATACATAATTATGTCTCAGACACCTCTTAAAAGTGGACAAGGAAAGTGCATTTTTAATATAAAGAGGCAGAGTATTCTACAGTCTGGCACTTTGAACAGATAAGGAATAAATAAAAAATGACGTGGTATTTATATATTTATTTTTGCGCCACAACAGGTCAGGATGCCCAACTACAGTGTTGAATTACATCACAAAACACGCAGGCTTGAGAAAAATCACATTTAAAAAAAAAAATGTGTTCTCACTGGGAATCGAGGTTTGCTGAGGTATGGAAAGTATTATCCTCTGAAAAAATCGTGTGTTTTACATAATAGCAAACAATGTGTATGTATTTCAGAGAATCGGGTTGTGGTCCTGTGGCTAGTGTTGCGGATTCACGGGCCAAAGGTCCGATGTTTAAACCCCACTCTACCTAAACTTGATTTCTATTTTCTAATAGTGAGTTGCATCTCGTTGAAAATGGTCACTGAAATATTTCACTGAAATATTTGAGTAAATTTCAAAAACGTTAATATATATATGTCTTTCTTAAAAAAAAAATGTATATTCTTAAGTTTTTTTATATATAACTATATTTTTTGTTTTTGTTTTTGTTTTACAATATTCATAAAAGATAAAACAGAGTATTCAAAAAAATAAAGAATAATTAAAGAGCAATGAAATACAAATGAACAATAAAAACAGTAATAAAAAAAACCCCACAACGCATGGCCTGTTCGTGGGTATACAAGAAATGTTAATGAATTTTTTGCTCCTATAATAAATAGACATATTTAATATTTTTGTATATTATAAGAGAAAATATCATTATGGCAGAAAATCAAATCAAATCCAACAAATACTTTCAAGATGGATATGTCAAGATTAGAAATATCGGCGTGCGTGCATAATAATATGTTTGAATGTAGGAAAAACGAGGTCTGTATGCGATGACAGTGAAATATGACGCACTATCTTATCAGCATACCCCTACGGGGAAACGGAGTGATGGTTTGTTGTTTATTTTTTGAAAAAAAGAAATTTAAAAAAGTATAAACAAATTTTCCTTTAATACATAAATACTATCTTTTATTATTAGTTTTATGTTTACATTATTTTTAATATATTGCAAGTACTTGTGTAATTTGGCATAATGTATATTTTACATGTTTTAAAAATATATTCCTTCAGTTATTTGACTTTGTTGTGCATTTTTAAAATTTCCAATTAAACGAGTGCTAAGCATAAATTTCGATGTTTGCAGCTTTAACAATAATTTTTCGCCCATTTGGTAGATTTTTAATAACAAGCGAATTGACAGCGGAAATTGGAAAGGCTTGTATAAAAATGTCATATAAACTGAAAAATGAAATGCGTTACCATAGGGTGAGTATCGGTTGGTTCAATTAAAACTCGGGAATACAGAATAAAGAACTAAAGTGTATTGGAATATGTTGTATGAAAAAAAAAATACGGTTTGGCATAGGTAAACGTTATAACGTAATTGTTGCGTACTAAGTAATTAAGTCTTCCATCAAGTTCCAGAGTGCCTGTATTAATTAATAATTAGATTTTTTTAAACGTGGATGTGCAGAAAAAAGCAATGAATCTCACGTATTGATCGTTTTTGCTATGAAATGGTTTTAAACATCATAAACAGAGGGAGTTGCTAACCACTGTCAGAAAAAAGCCTTCGTACTCACTTTGGTCACAGATTTCGCAATGAAAAGTACCTATACAAGTTATTGAGGAAGGAAAAAAAGAACAGGGGGGTATTTGACGAAAAATAGCCTCGTGGGACAGAAATTTCAGTCAATGGTTCAGTGTGTCGGATGCAGCAGCCCTGATTAGACTGGCCCGTAATTGTGACGAGTCTATAATGATAGTCGCCAACCTCTGGTAGGAGCGGCAAAGGAAAAAAAAGATGAATCAAAATAGGTATTTCTTTTCGAAATTTATACCACGTACAAGAAAGTACCCAAAATAAACCGAATTAATATGTATTTTTATATTTAATTAATTAATATTTTTCAAAAAACCTTTTAAAGCCTACAAATTACTCTCCATTGGGGCTTGTGATCTTGTCTAATATTTTCTTCAATTATAGGAAACATTTTTAAAATTCGTTTTCCGTAATGCTTGACAGCGCCTACGTCGCTTTTTTAACCTCAGCAATGTCGGTAAAACGCTATCCTTTCATGTATTTTTTCATTCAAAGGAATAAAAACAGTCGTAGAGAGCTAGATCGGGTAAGTAGGAGGGGTGAGGCACAGCAGTCATACTAGTTCAATTTTTTTTGTTCCCCCTCGTACGAGGTCTATTTTTTCAGTTTTTACAAAACAAATGAAAGAAATATTTTTTTGTTACGAATCGGTTTGTTTTTACCAATTTACAAAGGAACAGTCATGTTCTGAAACCAGCTGGCATATTAGCTTTACTCGTGTTAAAGTGATTTTACGCAAACAAAATACATCCGAAGTTATATTTTTATCATTAAAATTACAAAATTAGTACTTAAAATATGAATTGAATTTTATACCTGTATTTTGTACCAACTTAATAAACGATGAAGAAATGTTTTTTTTATTTTTTTTATTTGTTTATTTTTCCAAACTTTAATATACACTTAAGAAAAATACATCTTAAAATTAAGCTATAATACGAATTGGGAAAAATGCCCACAAAGACTACAGCGTCTGAACGTGGGCCATTCCTTTTTTAATTATTAAAAAGTTTATAGCACATATATATGGTATGACATGACTATTAAAAGAAAAGAAAAGAAATATAAAAGAAAAACCTTATAACATATGCTGAAATAACGAAAATATGATTTATTTGCAGTATGCATTTATTTTTAATTTTAAAATTATTATTTTTTAAGAATATGTCTATCTGCTACTTCTATCTAATCCAAGACCTCAAACCTACTTTAAACTGTACCAGTGATTTTATATTTTGTAGTTCCTTGGTTAGAAGATTGAAAGATTTTGGACCAACATGTAAGGAGTGCCTCTGGGCGAACTTAGTTCTGCATCCTGGAACTGAGAGTGCACTCTCAGATCTATTACTAATACGATTTAAATTATTTCTAAACAATTTCCTTTACAAGTAAATATGTTTAAGGCACTGAAATAAATATAACTTCCTTAAACTAAGGAGTCCACTCTCTACGTTTAATGTATTACTAGGAAATAATGTATGTTTTTTTGTAAATTATTTTAATTATATTTTTCAGTTCAATTTCTATTGAGTGACTATGCAAGTCAAGACTCCGGTCTATAATTTATGCATATAACCAAATATTTATAGATTTCCCCTGAACTTATTTTGTAGCACATATTACAAATATCAACATTGATTGTTTTAAAATCAAAGGCCTTGGTATTTAATCAATACTGTCCACATACGAGTAAATCGCCTAATTTCCTTTTTGTCCGTCGGATTTTTCATCACCATTTTTCTTATTAAGAACCGTTATTTAATTTTGATGATTCAATTCGTATTATAATGAAATGTCATTTATTTAAGGCACGTACAACAAACTTCACCGAGGCGAATATAATCGATCTAGTTGGAAACATGCTTTACATACGACCTAGTTACAAGAAACCTTAGAAAAATCCACGACGACGAATATTGCAAAAATTAAATCAATAACACAACTTTAATTAGAAACTCGGTACTATTTCCGTTACATAAAAATATATTTTCTAAATGGCCAAAAATCTTTCCGATTTTAAAAATACACGGATTGTGAAATAATATTGAGTGTACGGAGATTAACATATTTAGTAGCAAATTGTTTCATAATCATCATCATTTCCCTATACGCACCCAGTGGTGCAAAGGGTACTAGATTTACACTCCAACCGCAGGGTATCTAATTCATTTTTGATATATGGAAGGTAAAGTGATAATGACAGTCAAATATCACAGTGTTCAACAAACATTTAATCAAGTATTTTACCTCAACCCTGGAAGTAATTACACGGAACTGAATTCTTTATTTTCCTGGACACGGAATACATTGTTTTGGTTTGTTTAGGTCATACATTTTGACAATTTCATTTAGATCACTTACATTATTACATTAATTATTCAACACGTCATGTTACATTTTTTTTATTTATATGTTATTTTATTTGTATGTGAATATTTCTGTTTCAATTTATTTTTTCGTTGTTTTGAAAAACAAATAAGTAGACTCCAATCAGTACTTGATTTAAATTTAATAATAAAATTATAAATTCGAAAACCTACAAATATTTAACAGATTAAAAAAATATGTTATCGATAAATTTTGGTATAAAATTTAATGTTATTAAAAGTATTATTTTTTATATTAAAATGAACTAAGAAAAGCATTTTCAAATATAAAAAATGTTAAAACTATTGGTTTTAGCTCCAATAAAACTTCCTTTCGTTTTTGTGGCGGAAAATGTCAGATTTCAAAAGTTAGAACCGTTATGGGTAAAAAACTCCGAATAGAAAAAACTCGCCAAAAGAAGTTAAATTAGCGTCAAATCGTGGGTCATTAGAGGCATTGTGGAAATTGTCATTTTATCAATGCGTGAGGGATGGGGATGTTAGGAAAAGACGTATTGATAAAACCCTGACTATTTGTCACCCTAATGGAGGAAATCGATCCCCTTACGGTGAAACCGATCAACTTTATGTTTCAACCAATCGGATTAAATCTCTTTATCGTTATTTTGATTGCAAATTGGAATATCTGACAAGACCTTTTAATCTTCATTTTTTAGTTTTTTTATGGAATTGTATTGAACCAAATTAACTTTTTAAGTACACAAAATTACATAAATGATTCATACATTAGTTTTTTAAAGAAAAATTGCACGATTGTCAAAAGTTACACAAGTATTTCTTTATTCCGTTTGCAAGGTTTCAGAGTGAAAAATATAATAATTAATTTCTCTTACAATTGATTTGATTTGTAGTTTATGTTTCATTTAAATTAGTTCCCAAGTAAATCTTTTGATGCAAGTTAATTTGTATTTATAGAGCATTTATTTTCAATGACGGGGTGAACCTTTTTATCCATTTATATATTAATGTTTTTAAACGCCCTCAACGGGTTCTCAAGTTTGTAAAAAAATGATGTGTTCGTGAGTATATTTATAAAATAGTTTGTAAACAGCAATGTGAGATACTTTACAACATAAATTGACACAAATGAAAAATCATCGTTCCCCTTTCTGCACCCAGTGGTGCATAGGGCAGAGCATTGGAAAACCAACACCGTGTATTTCGGTAAGGTGATCAGTCTTACGCTTGAAGCGTCCTGAAAATAAATATTTCACGTTTCCCTACAAGAAATCGAACTCAAGACTTCAAGAATAGTATGCGATTTTTATCTAAAAGCAGCCATCCAGTCAAAAATAGTCGTTCATAATTTTGGTTTTATTTAAAATACAAAAATGTATTTTTATTCCCGTGGACAGAGATAGTTAAAAAAATAAGGGACTATTTTTTTTGAAAATCAAATTGTAGTGAAGTGAATCAAAAAGTGAAGTCACCCTGGCATTTATTTTAAAATATAATTAAATTGTAAATTTATTAGTTTTATTACACATCATAAATCATATTTAAAAATATATATATATATGTCCTCACTAGAGTTATCCGTGCCAAAGACACTTTACAACTTTATTTTTAAATCTTTCATAAGTAAAAACATAACAAACAGAGAGAAATTTACAAAATTGGACTACAGTTTATAATCATAAACATATAATTAATTTCTCTTTGTATACCCATTTATTATTTTTATAAAACCAATAAAAACATAACACAAACTATAAACTTGTGGAAAAGGTATTCAATAATTTTCTGTTCATATTTTTTGGTTAAATTAAATAGTGTAAATAAAAATAATATGTATTTTTCCCCCTTTTTAATCAATCTAATTATCGCAGATTTTATAAGTTCATTTTTTGTATGTTATTATATCAAATCGATTCATAAATGCTTTGTTGCTTCCATGTTTTTTTTAAAGTTTTTAAACAATATTTTGACCGACGCGCACGCGTCGATCAAATCGCGATTGTCATAAGGTACTGTCGTACTCATTCACACGAGGACAATACGGCCGTGCGTGGGGGTGGGGGTAATCATCGTTCCACGGAGACAACCTGCCCGTCTATCTTTGAGACAAAGTCTCGAAAAAATGTCTTATCACAAAAATTTCTGTGTACACGTGAACAATTCGAGTTCTGGGGCAGAACAAAATTGTATTGTCCAGGTGTAAACGGCCTTTGAGTTTACTGATAGCGCTGGTGTGAGTGTCACTACTCTCCTGTCAAAATGAGTTTTTGCCACATTATTCCCGGAGTGCGATATGTGTCAATATTATTATGAATTCTAATATTAGTTTCCAATACATATAAGTAATTCATATTCCTTTCGTTTGAACAAATTTTATTTATTAGCGTTTTAATGCACGGCTATTTGGTTTTCCATTCCGATGATCTGTATTAAATGAATTAACTCGAACCAAACAGAATGAACATAGCGTAAAACAGGGTAATACATCCCAAACATTAATTGAATAAACATACGTTTCCGACTTGGTACCATTATGCGCCACTGAACAAATGACGTGAAATAAAATAAATATATTACTTTTAACAGTTTTTATTTTTTATTTAAACAAAAATAAATGTTTCATTTAAAATATTTTTTAACAATTCTTGATGTAATTCCATTGTAATGATGTAATAACTTATATTTACATATGAGTTATTACATTAAGCTTCACATAGACTAAATAACGACATATCAAACTGTGCATCACATTTAAATGAATTAAAATATAATTTTGACAAATCAAAAAACATAAAAAATTTATATATAGTACATAGAGGTCAAAAGTTAGATAGATTGGAAATTTTTGAAATAAATAGGATAAAAAATAAAAGCGATCGAATTTAATTAAATCGGCAGATAGAATTCAAAAACTTACTCTTATTAGCCCCCTTAGTTGGACCCTGCACATTGTAATAAAACAATAAATATTTTTCATATAATAGAATCTTCTCTTGTAGTATAACGCCAACACATGTTTTAATAATTTTTCTCACTCTGTTCCATTGAAATATTGTGTATTGTATCTTTTTCAACTTATTTTTAAATGTACCTATACTTAAGATAATATTTATTTTGATATAAATTATCCTTACACTGTATAATATTCACCAGTCTGAAGATGCCCATTAAAGGGTTAAAGCGCTAATTGGTCAAAATAAATTAGTGGAAGTGTACCAAGTATTTTTAAATTAATAACCTTTATGTAAATATAAGTTATAACATCAAAAATATATGTTTCTTTAAACACTCAAGTTTGTAAGTAAACGTTCTTGATGAAAGTTCACAGCAGCTTTTTATAGAAATAAAAGACGAGTGATAATTTTATCAACAAATTTAGAAAAATCGGTGACAGTCTTCATCACTTTCGTGACTCATTTTTGATTTATTTACGGACATTGTCCATTTAAACTATTCATATGGTATTAATATTTCAATATAAGAATAGTTAAAAATATTAAAAAATAAGAAAAGAGGCATTGACAATCATAAGGGACATTGAGACAAGATCTGAATGTAGTGCTCGTTTGAATCGTTGTAAACTCAAATAAAAAAAATCCAGATCTTATCTCAAGTTCACAATACGATAAAGACGGGTTTTGGAAAATTAAGGCTACAGTTTGTTTTATACTTATTGATGAACAGTACTTCATTTTTTCTCAACCAACGAGTCGGAATATGGAATTTTATTTGTCCCAGTAATGATGGCACATCGATTATACCATTACTTATGCCGAACATAAAGTATATGAAGTTAATATAAGTTCTACGTTTTTGTAGACCAGAAATAATATTTAACATTGACCCTATATCAGCAGATAAATAGTTACCAAGCAACCACGCTACTTTTCGAAACAAGCGATGTTGGACTGATTAAATGTGACTTATGTTATTTACATAGAAAAGAGACTAATAATACTAATAACAAATTCTTTTTTAATTCTTTTTAGACATCGTAAGTGACAGAATGACAGATGCTCGGTATATGTCTAAGAAACAGTATTAAAAATGATGAAATAAAGCGCCAAATCTGAGTCGTAAATATCGTGGATCGCTCAGCAAGTCCCCTTCCGCGTGACAAGAAATAAATATTTATTCCATTTGCCAGTCTGTAGCACTAACTATGCACAACACTTTTCTCTGTATCCTTCTTGCTCAAACTATTATTCTTTTTTTTCATCCATGGATTTATTCAACATCCCCCTCAATTTATTTTAAAATAAATAAAGACTCATTTTACCTGGCTGTGATACGCTCACACTTGCTTTTTAGTTATGTTTATCCTTACACACATCTGAGCCGGTATTTTTATGGGGTCAAAGTTAAAAATTATCTTTTATTTTATTTGCAAAGTAAAATTAAGTTTTTGTTTGAAAACTAGAATTTGTTCAGATTTCTTTTTCTTAACATATTCGATTACAGGTTACCGCCGATGATATTTTGAATTTTTATACAAATGTACACATTTTTGTAAATAAATATCGATAATACTTTATACTGTCTTGATATGTAAAGATAAATATAGCAACAATGTTTAAGTATGCTCAAATGCTTGCAGACTGGCTGGATTTTTTCCCTTCATATTCGAATTTATTGCAACAGAGAGGGGAAACATAATTAAGAAGGAAATATGGAAGTCTAGTCATTAACAAAGCTTATAACCTGTCATTGGCTGGTTTAAACGACCACTTGGAACGCTGTGTAACATTCACCATTCTGCCCATGTTTAAACATCCACATTTCCTCAACTCTTCCATCGGTTGACTTTTATGAAGTAAAGGAGCTGAAACCTCTATTATACGGGTGAGATTCATCCGGCTGAACCAAATCACCTAGTAGGCAACTCCTGAAAACAAATTTCTAATTTTTATACTTCTTCTTTTACCATTCCATATTCTCTTCTCAATAATGTTTTTCCTCACTCTTGCAATAAATTTGAAAATGAATGACTCCCTAGGGAGGAAATCCAGCCAGTCTGCAAGCATTTGGACATCCTCAAACATTGTTGAATTAACAACCTGGTATTTTTTTTGGTCAATAGGTAAATTTCATTTTGAGGGAGTTTTTTATAGAGACAAAATAAATATGAATGTTTAAGTTTTTTTTGCAAACATGCGGATATCTATTTATTTCATATTTTTTTTACTAAGAAAAAAACAAAGATTTGCGATCCATTTTTAACAAGTTTCAATTATTATCAACATTTAAAACATAAACTTCGTGGTCAAATATTTGATTAAATGTAAGTAAGTAATTGTATACCGACTATTTCATGTCTTGTAGTTTCGAGTCTTACTCGTCTTGTCGCGCGACGTTAGGATTTTAATTTATAGTGAGATTTGCATGTTAGTGTAATTTCGGTGTATTATTGACCTTTTGAGAGCGTATGTTCAAACGATCACTGACTTTACAACTTTATTTTCCCCATGATAAATCCAGTAATAAGGTCGGGTTTATTTCCTAACTGTTGGTAATCGCTTTGATTTCTATTTTTGTCCGCCAGGTTGCAATTTGTAATCCCGCCGAAAATGGCATTGACATTTTGACAGTTCAAATCTCGTTAGAGCACCAGATTTATTTTGTTATTATTAGCATTATTTAAAGTTAAAGGCCAACTGGCCTATGACTCATGTGCTTAAATTTATGTACTCTTAATTAATATTTTTATTATCGCATAATTACTTATTTAATAAAATGGATTTAAGTAGCGGAAGAGGTGGGGTGAAACAGTGAATAAAATCTTTATTTGAATGTGTATTTATTAACGAACTCTTTTATAACAGTCAGAAAGAAACGTCTTTTTTTTTTGGCCTCGAATTACATGAAACCATCAGATAGTTTCAAAACAAATTATTTATCTAAGAGATGAGTAAATCTGTTTACACCCCATCCTTTTGGGTAAAACCGGATCCCGCCTTTTGTTTGAGGCGGTGCGTACAGTGAAAAGGCAGACAAAATATAATCATGTCATAATATAGGCTAACTCAATTGCATCGATATTTTTCTTTTGCGTCGCGTGGACATCTTATCATCATTTTGACATCTTATTATCGACATCTTACATGTAAAATGTAAAAACATTAGTATTGAATCTTCTGTTGTGAGCTTTATGTTTGATATAAAATGACGTTTCTACCCAAAATATACCGTTGCACCCATCCACTTGAGGAGCAAACTCCCACGGCTCCCACGGCACCTACCATCAATTCATTTTTCATCCAAACACGCGGAAATATCATGAATGGTGGCACAAAGTGCCCTGCTGCAGAAAATCATAAAACTCCATTCTTCAATTGCCTTCACTGAGCCAATGTCAGAACACCAGTTTGTTTTTCCCGGTAAGGACATGATTCTTCCATTTTTTTATGGATCGTTGTTAGATCTGTATCGTTTATGTTATTTTTTTTGTTGCCATAAAATCATTTTTAGCATATAGTGAAGATAAAATGTCAATAAATAAAAAAACCACAGATAAATTCAATCTCATGGCCCTGGCTGCCGATGTGGCTTTCTGATATCAAAAAAAAAACTTGTTTTTATTCATAAAACCGTATCCAGTCCAAACCAGCAAATTTTGCGTCTTTACTAAACTTTTTTTTTAATTTTTTTTTTTATTTATTATAAAACATATAAGACATGAATATCATGATATTATATTTCCAGGAGTTGTACGAGAAAACTCATTTGGGACGGTACATAAAAAAAATAGTACATTTCTTGTAACAATACATAGTATACATTTAAACAATAAAAATTTTAACAAATTTTAACAATCTATGAACTTAATATTAAAAAAGGAAAGAAAACATTTAAACAATCTGTGAACTTAATATTAAAGAAGAAAATAAAAACATTCAAACAATCTGTGAACTTAATATTAAAAAAGAAAAGAAAAACATTTAAACATTCTGTGAAATTAATATTAAAAAAGAAAATAAAAACATTTAAACATTCTGTGAACTTAATATTAAAAAAAGAAAAGAAAAACATTTAAACCTAAAACACAATATATAGACTATTCACAGAAACTGAGCTAAAAACTATCACTTTCAAAAAGATTCAAGAAATAGGTCTTCATTTCTGGTCTTTGAGATTTACCACTCGACATTTCCTTTTTAAGGTCATCAGGCAGTTTATTAAATTGTATACGACCAATGTAATCCAGAGACCTTTTGCCGAACTTCGTGGAACAAAATTTAGAAATGTGAAGATTTTTTGCATGTCGTGTATTATAGTTGTGAATTTCATGATTAAATGTAAGTTTTAAATTTGTGTGAGCAGAAAAGTTTATGATGTTTGAAATAGTGTTAGTGATGTCATACAGTGCCATTACCTTGAAAGGAAGTATTTTTGTGTTACGATAAATATCCTTGACATGGGAATCCCATTTCAAACCAAGAATGCTTCTCAGAGCTCGGTTTTGAAGAACTTGAATCTCAGAAATCTGGTTTTTGTTAGCGAAACCCCAAATACAGCATAAATAGGATAGGTGAGAATGTATCATAGCGTAATAGACGGCAAACAAAACAGAGTGAGGAAGCAGACCACGAAGTCTATGCAAAACGCCAGTTACGGGTACTATTTTTGATTTAACATGTTCATATTGGTATTTCCATGAAAGTTGAGAGTCAATATATAGTCCTAAGTATTTAGTAACATTGGTCTTTTCAATATAGCCAGTTCCTAGAGAAAAATTAATTTTCAAATCCTGTTTGTTCCCAAAAATCATATATGATGTTTTTTTAATATTCAAACTTAATTTGTTTAATCGCATCCAGTCGGCAAGACTATCGAAATCTGTCTTTATTATTTTTTCTAGTTCTTTTAGGTTACTATTATGATAAAAAATGACAGTATCATCGGCATACAATTGAAGAGTCCCCTTTAACCCCCACTTAGTGATATCATTAATATAAATAAGGAACAAGAGTGGACCAAGGATTGACCCCTGCGGAACTCCACAAGTTATCCTACTTGTGTTTCAAATAGTTTTTTTCTGCCATCTGCCACGTAAAACGACTGAGATACATTTTGTTACCAAACAAGCGTGTTTCCATGGTTTTATAGTTTGTATAAAATTCACTAGATAATTTCCTCATTCTTCTGAAACGGCAAATTTAAAAATAGTTTAGCACTTCTAAAAATAGTAAACTTTGATGTTCTCTATCTTTGTAGGAAGATTTTAGTACGTTTTAGGTAATTGCAGCAAGTAAATGCAGTACTATTTATTGCCAGTAACATAACCGACTCTGACCTGCTTGATTTTTTCACGTTATTTTGTGGCATCTTGGCTTTGTTTAAATGGAAAAGTCTTCAGAAATATAAAGGAAATTCATGACGGGGTTAATTTGGGTATTCGAATTCATCCCGTCCGCTTTTACTCCACAACTACCCGCCAATGTTAATATGCATTGCTCATGAAAAATATCGATAAAAGGCGCATTACAAATTGTTAATAATATCCATATTTAATACTCTTCCTGCATGCATTCTTTATTTGGACTTTTCCTATAGCTGTATAATTTTACAATACATTCAATGTTTGACAAAATAATTTTATGAACCATATTTTTTGGGCGGACACTGACACCACACTAACACGTCGACCGCCATTTGCAATTTCACCGAACGTTATCTACTTCTGCCTAGTGAAAATTTGACGGCGACAGCGGAGACGCTGAAAACTAAGCAATCTACTTTCACCCCGTGTCTGGTTTCACTTTACCTTCCCCTATGTATTTATAAACTGGCATTTATTTCCCATAGTCATAAAAAAACATGATTTAAAATATCATGTGTGTTCAAACTAACGTAGCAGTAACTTCTAAACTAGAAGGAAAAAAAACAACGAATCATTTTAACAGTTATTTTTATTTTTTAATTTAACAACTGCCAGATTTAATTCAGGTATCAGAGAGATAAAAAATGGGTGCGTCTCAAAACCGATAGACAAAGATAAGTCGATAAGTTATTTTAGAGATATCGGGTTCGATTCCTGACATGGTTGATATGAAATGTTGATTTGATAAGATGTTTTTACGCTTAAATATTTCACTATCCTTGGACTGGCTCCTGAAACGTAAGACTGATCATCTTACCTTTATGTTAGAAAAATTGACATGAAACATTGCTTTTGGTGAACCAATGCATTGCCATATGCACCATTAGGTGCGGAAAGGGAATGAAAAAAAGAACATTAAATGTTGTAAATAAAAATATATTTTTAAATGGGAATGTTGGGAAAATTGGAGTTGAGCTGGGTTCGAACCTTGGACTTCTGATTTGCCATTCCGTGGCACTGGCCACGAGACCACAACCCGATTCAAATCATTATCAAAAGTGCGATTTTTAAAACACATTTCATCTCTGTTTCTTTTCGTTTGTTACTCGGATGATTCAACTTCAAAGCTCTTTTTTCCATTCGCGATTCAAATTTTCGAGCAGATTGGGGTAGGATAGTCGGTTCTCAGTCTCCCCTTACATCACGCTCTATCATTAATCAACTCGTCTTTTGTATAGCCGTGGGAAGCCAGGAATATCTAAGTGCGAATTGAGAATTAAAACTGAAACATTTTTAAAGATCGTAAAAAATATTCCAGAAAATTTAATAAAATACTTTATTTTTGTACTGCAAAAGAAAAAATAAGTCAATTACAATGGTTAATTTTATTAAACACCAAAACTTTTAATAATCACGTGTAAATTGGAGTGATCTCACCGGGAATAAAATCCGTAACCCATGTGCTTAGCAAGATTTGACTAGTTTCGTAGCACACAACAGAGGCCGCCAATTTGATTTTATTTGTATTACATATATTATATATGTGCCCGGAAGAATGACTAGATAGGTGCCACCGTTTTGTAAATTACCGGACAATACACCAAGGCTTTATGTAAATCATACTTACTGGTAATTAAACCCAAAATCTTCCAAAAATGAGCCACAGAGGCCACCAATATGCTAACCTTTGGTGAATTTTAACCCCTAGATCTGTTATATCCAAATAAAGTAGTTACTAACAATCTTTTCACTAGGATTTTATCAAATTAAAGTAGTTAAAAACCTTTAATTGGGCAATTTCTTCGAACGTTTCCTATAGGCATTTGGGTTTTGTGTCATCGTTTGTTTTTTTGTATGACCACAATCATCTTTCTTTTCTAAGCTGGATCTAGAGCGTATGGCCACGGTCTCAATGTGAAATTAACACTAAATCCCTATACTGTCATGCTGGGAAATTAGAATAAAGTGACTGTACTGACCATATGTATTTGATTGATCACAAATTGACAATACTGCAGTGAGGGGTACAATGAAAGCTTTTAAAGTTTCTCTGTTTTGTTATATCACGGTTCGATTGTAAAAAAGGGATAAGTTTTCTCTTAATTAGGTTAAAAAAAAAATTAATGAATATGCAAAACTGAAAAAAGATTTCACTCCCTATAGACAGTTTCGGGAAAGAGGTGAGTGCTTTCGTTATGCTTACTTTCCTATCGAAGGAAAGTAATGTTGCTTTTCTACCCATTCTTTATTTTTTAAACTTTTTGTGCATAATGTTATTTGTACATTGGTGGGCTTATTGCCAAATGGCAATTTCTTCCAACCAACTAATAAAATAAAAGTTTATTTTTTACAATTCAAGTTACCGAAGTTGAGAATTAGAACGAAGAGGTAAACTATGAACTGATAAGCGTTGAAATTTTTCACGCAGGTATATAGGAGCGTAAGGACTAAGAAGTACATTGAACAGAAGTGAGAGGGAGTGATAGTCTCTCCGCTGTCTAATTTTGAGTTATTTCAGTTGCCTTCGATAATCAGAAATGTGGTCATATTTCCTAGGACCAAAAATGTACCTTATGCGTGTATTCTTAAGTCGTTCAAGTTTATCGAGTTGCTCATAGCTTAAATCAGTCATGAAAACATCAGCGTAATCTAGAATGGGTAGTAGTAATGCTTGTACAAGGGCGCATTTAGTATTAATGGGTAAGAATTTTTGCAACCTAAGTAAGCGTAGATTGAAAAATTTGTACTTTAGTGCTGTAATTGATAAATGTAGTGCCTACAACCTTTTGTTTTAATTTTAGTTGACTTGTACAAAGAACGTATGAGTTATTTCATTTTCAAAATAATAATAAAAATATTTTTTATTGATATTTTTCAGTTTTAATTATATAAATAGATAAAGATATATCAATATGGGGAAAAATGACGATAGTTGACATAAGCTTTCTATACAATTTTCCAAACTCACAGTAAAAGGAAAAAATGAAAACGGTACATTAGAGTTAATTTAAGCGCGGCTTAAAAAAATGTAATCTTAAAAACTAATCAATTTATAAAATAAAATAGTACTTGTATTAGCAAAACCTATAGAAAATTTTTCTGTGTTTTGATGGTATTTTAAAAAATATTTTTAATGGTGATTTTAGGATAAGGAATTCATTTGTTCGTAGTAATTTGGAATTTGGATGTGTAGTCTGGTCACCACATTACATAATTCACATTTACTTAAATGAATCCGTGGAAAAAATTCTTTATAACCTAACATTGAAATGTAACCTAGGCAGAACCCTTTTCGCTCATGACTAGCGCCTAGAACATTTTGATCTAGATAAGTTGGAATTTAGGAGACGAACTATAGACTTGGTGGATTTTTATAAAATAATTCATTGTAATGTTGATTCTGCATAAAAAATGTACCCCTGAATGTCCCCAATCGGCGTTAGAGATCATGTAATATATTTTATCTTCCAACCTTCAATAATAATATTGTGCACTTGAATGTATTATCACGTATGTTAAGATAATATAACTATGTAGAAAGTAATGCTTACATTCATATCTTTAACGATACATTAAATAATTATAGGAGAACTGTAATGCGATTTATCAAATCAAATAGTCTTTTATATTAGTTAGGTAAAATAATTGTTATAAACTGTGAGTGTAATTTAGTTTCATAACTTTTATTATTTAATAGAATTTATCTAAGATTGTCAATTTTCGAAAGAAATTATATATTTAAACTGGTTGCAAATTATGAAGGTAGTCATTGTTAAATATTGCCATTACTTCAACATCCTTTATATCCACAACATCGATTTATTTCCCACCTCAGTAATTTATGATCATCCACCACATTAAGACCTCGTGTAGTGAATTATGCGTTTATTTTGTTGAACGTGTGCCGCATCATAGGCTTTGTTTCCACCAACCATCAGTGTTCAATTCCAGATCGAGAGCCTGTTCTAGTGTTGGTGCCGCTCGTTATTAACCAGTCGGACCACCGCAATTCAATCAAGAACGAACCAGGTCAGTGGCATCCATTCCTAATCCATCTCCAGGATATTCATTAACTTTTTTTTACATTTTTGCGCATTTTGTGTTCACATATAACTGATGAACAGTTTAAAAACATAACATATTGTTACTATTATACCAATTTTATATGTATTGTTTATTGCTTGTAAACCACAATAAGTCAAATTAAAATCAATAAAAAAAAAATTGTATGTCTACATTTTTTACAGAGATTTCCTTGGTTTATTTCACTGTCCCACTAGCATCTGAAGCGTAACATACAATTATCTTGTCTTCGTGTTACAGATGATCAATATACACTGCATTTAGCGTATTTCTGCAGGCTTTAAATTCTATTTGGTGTGGATATAAAAATGATGAAGGTAATAAAAAAGATAAAAAGCCCAGATGTTTGAGATCTTTGAAAAAGATAAAAAATACGCTGGTTACAATTGACAGCAGAGCTGTTGAAAAATTCGTTGCAATAATATGCATTGTTAACCAGACATCCAAAATGCAGGAGCACCTTTGTTACCTTCTGGAAAATTGCATTTTCATTTCTTTGTGGACTCTTATTTTTACTTTTCGGAAAGTACAATTATTGCCTTCCTTTATAAAAAAAAGCAATATTTTTCTGTTACATCTTATTTGACGATTCTACTGTATTAAATAGGAAATGTTTATCTTTGTCTCAGTTTGTGTCAGAAACCATTTTATATTTATTTTTTTAATTTTCTATTTTTATATCAATTAAACAATTATTTTTATTAAATACTATTTGTGGAGTTTAATCCATTCAAAATCTAGTCGGTACTTAAATTTGAAATTACATAAAATTTATAAAATCGATATTTAATATTAAAACTGAATTCCTATATCTGAAGGTCCGACACACTCTGATCCTATTAATTTTAATTTGGTTGATTGAGAATTATGTCTTATGCACATGTTATTTATACCAGAACTTTCGGACTTACTTTCAATTTTCAAATCTTAATTTGAATTTTTTGGCCAGAAATGAGACCGCGGCGAGCCGGGCGTATTTACGTATATTGTATTATAAAATATGTTGCTACTTTTTTATGTTTTTCGTATAAAATTGGGTAAAAAACTCGAATTCATGTGGATTGGCGGTTTTCGCGACAGAATCAGGCCCTAGGGGGGTCTGCAACCATTGTCGAAAAACTCGGTCGGCTGGCTTCAGAACCGCAAAATTTTGAATCAGGCCGGCGTGGGATGGAGCAGACGTTACCGGGCGCCTGGGGCCGATCGCGCTGCGGTTTTCACAAATCATCATGTTTTTTGATTATCTACAATGCGGCATAACAACATGCATACATTTTAAACTTTTTTTAAAAATACATTTTGAACGAGCCGTATTAATTTATGTACCTGACTCAGATATCGCGATTTTGAACGGCCGTATCAAATTCCGCTTTTGAGGTATCTACATGAAATTTACGCTATGCAATTGAACCTAGCATGTTAGAAGTAAGACCATGTTTTTTTTTACCTACCTGATTTAACACGAATTAATTCAGAGATTTTTATATTTTTTATGCTCGTGAAAAACAGATAAATGCAGTCTCCCGGACCAGCCCTTTTAATAAAAGAAAGTTTTTTCCACCATCATAGTTAACCTAATATATTTTTTTGTTTATTTTCAAATATTTTAACATTTTAACTTTTTTGTAATTTTGTGTAATAAAAACCATAAAACTCTTTAAAAATATACTTTTTTGTGACCGACTGCGGAACGGTGTAAATTAATCAATGAAACGTGTGCAACACGAAATAATAAATATTTACATGTTACAACATAGACGAAGAATATTTTAAAGAAGTTAAAATGGAAGTCTAGTCATCTACAGGGCTTATGACATGTCATTGTTGTAATATGTTAATACAAACAGCTCCCTAGGTAGTTGAATCTAGTCCTTACCTACAGAAATTTGGACAAACTCAAAATATTGTTGGTAAATCCACCTGGTCCATGAAGAAGTATAGAAATTTAAAAAATAACATTTTCAGGCGTTGCCTAGTATGTAGGTGATATAATTTAATTATTTGAATCTCACTCGCATAAATAAAGGTTTCAACTCTTGAAATTCACAAACATCAACCAGATAAAAGAATTTAAGGAATATATATGTTCAATGTTGATGTTAACAGCTCCCCAGGGAGTTGAATCCAGTCCTTGTCAACAAAAAATTGGAAAAACTCAAAATATTGTTAGTAAAGAGTAAATTAATTACTTCTGGGGCCATATTTACTGATTTGTGGAGACAGATATTTTTAAAACATAATTTCCTCTGGGTAATAGCATCATATGGGATTCTGAAGTATGGGAGGATATTGTGATGAGGAAAAGGAAGATTCATTGTGTCTATGTCCGTCAAGCTTTTACAGAGCGAGGGTTTAGAATTTTTATTCCAAAACCTATTCTCATTATAGAGATTGTTTAGGTAGGATATTTTTAAAATACCTATGTTTTCTTTTTGTAAAAATAATAATATTAAAAATCCTTTTTTTTGTCTACTCTTCGTTTTATCAACAATTGTCAAATAGTCACCATTTGCCCAGCTCCACTCCGAGTCTGAAAATCGTTGAGCGCTTCGCCCAGCAGTCGTGGTTTACCACGTCTGGAACCTGGCCGAAGGTTCCTCCTGCTTGCAGACCGCTCTATAAACCAGGCTCTAGACGGGGTTATCTGAGTTTTAAAAAAAATATTTATTATAAATATAATATTTTTCTGTGTGTACAACCAAAATTATTTATCACTCACTCTTATTTAACTATATATTTTTTTTAACGGCTTCGAAACCATTTTAATCAAAATTGAAGACGTGTGAACAAAAAATAAATAAATTTAAAAAAACCAGTGCAATCCTCTTAAAAATATTAGTCTAGAAAGGGAAACTCTTAAAAACTGTTTTAATACAATACTTATGAAATCTTATCTGTAACTTATATACGCGATGAATTTAATGTGCATTGCCTACAGACGTTTTATAAACAAACAAGATATTCCTACAAAAGCTTTGACTAAGGTAAACAATCAACAAAAAAAAACAAACGGAAAATAATATTTATCATGAAAGTTTCAAAATGTTTAATGCGTTGCCAGAAAGTCTCAGGGAAGCTAAAAGCATCTCCATTTTTCGAGCAAAATGCTTTGTAAACATTAGGGATAAGTAATATTTATGTATATAATGTTAGTAGAATTACGCATAAATTTCAGTCAGGTATATTTATTTTGATTATTTGAAAGTATTATACAGGTAAGTAAGTTTATGTTAACCTTTAAACTTACAATCTAAATTAATAAATACAAATAGATACATTGCGTTGCTCTCAACGATTCAAAATTTAATTTGAAAAATGTAGAATATATTAAATCACATAACTTTTTTTTTTTATGTATTTTATTTGTAATTAACAGTTAAAAAATATTTTTTTTTTAACTAGGTAAAATAGGTCAACCAATGTAAGCCGGAGATATATATATTTCCGGGGATAATATGTGTTTCTTTGTAAGTTTTATAGTTATCATAGATACGACACTAACCAGCAGCTATCAGTGTACTTGGACATTGTGAAAAATGTACCAAAAATAAATTTTTAACTACTTCTTCCATTATTATGAAAATGAAACTTTATTATTAGTGTTACACAATATTTATTATTTACAAGAACACTACTACAGTTTCTGGAAAGCACTCCTCCCATTGACGGGTGAAATAAACCGTCGGCGTCGATGGGAGAAGTGCTCTCCAGAAACTGTAGTATTGTTCTTGTTAAATAATAAAAATTGTATAACACTAATAACAAAGTTTTATTTTCACAATAATTTATAATGAAGTGTTACGAAGTGAATGCCGATGCAATTAACAATATTACTTCTTCCATTAATTGGATTGTCACTGATTTTTGCAGATACAGATCATTCAAATAATTTTGAACATCCATAGTTATTCAATTCCTCCATTTGTTGATTGTAACTTAAAGAGCTAAAACCTTCATTGTTGTGAAGAGATTTATCTGATTTAGTTATTTCACATCGAGGCAACGCTTCAAAACAATGTTCAAATTTCGAAAACTTCTTCTTCGACCGGTTGGCTTTATTACAATATTTTGAGTTTGTCCAAATATTTGTAGATCAAAGACTGGATTTCAAATAAAGGCAAAATGATGAATGTTACACAGTGTGTAAAAAAGCCACTTAAACCAGCCAATGACAGGTTATAAGCCCTGAAAACGCCTATACTTCCTTATTATTATTCATGTTTTTGAAAAAAAGGGAATAAAATATTTAGCCAAATATGTTAATATCATAAATGTTTGTAAAAGGCAGATTTGCCGTTTATGATAATAAAATAAAATAAAAAATAAAATTAATAAAATGACCTTATCTAAAACGTTCTCCTTCCCTGTTGTAACTTATTGATCTGAATGACTCTCTAAGGGGTGAAATGTAGTCTTTTGTCTACCAAACATTTGGATAAACTTAAAATATTTGGTGACGTTAATTTAATTTGTGTTTTTCCTGAAAATGTTTCCTTGATCGGTGTTCAGATTTTCTAATATTTATTTACACGTTATATACATAAACAATTTATATACATCTAAGGGCGGGCATATTGCCTTAAGGCAATTTTTTCCTACCCACCGAAACCGTTCAGTTTGAGAAAATAACAAGCACATGGACATATTGAATCTTACAATTTTATACTAAAATTAAAAACAAAGATTAACAAAATTAATAGAAAAAAAAAATAATAAAAAATTAGTATGAAAATTCAACTATACTATGAAAAGAAAAGAGGGGATGAAAAAAAAGAAGAAGATAAAGGAACAATTTAAGTATTTAGATAGTGACATTTTAATCTTGACTTAAATGTAAATAAAGAAGAGACATCTCTAACAATGTTCTGTGATATAAATTATAATTACTTTTTACATTTTATAGATGAATCGTATTTAAAAAAATTAAATATACTACAATTGTCACTTAAATTATCTGAAGAGTCCAAAAAAAATTTTAGGTAGGTATATAAATTTTACACTTTGAATTAGTCATATATTTTAAAATTACGATTTTTTTAATAACATTAAATTTGTTAAAACTTAACGATCGAAGAAAAATTATTGACTTATTAAACTTTAATCAAAACTGAAAATTCGATATGGGATTGCCCCGAACTGTTATCTCCCATCAACTTCAGGGTGCCTGAAAAAAATACTAGACAGGTACCACCGTTTTATAGCAACTCACGGACAGTGTATACTTGTAATGTTGTAGTAAATGGACTCCAGGAACTTGGTAATAGTTTTTCCACCGCTTCGGATATATTTGGTGTTGGATATTGTTCTCATAGATCAAACTTACTGAACTTTTTCAAAGATATAAAAGTGCTATTTGATTTTCATGGTTTATTTACGCTTTTAAATATTTAATATTAAAATAAAATAAATAAAACAATTGTTTTTAACCACTTTTTATTTATATTTTTTCACCGACCGGTTTCAAATCAAATTTATTATAAGAAAAAAAATAATAACAAAGAAACAATATTTTTTTAGTCTTCTCCTGTCTAGCTTCGAAAATATTGATATCAAATTACCATACTTGTAAGGAAAAAAAGACTTGATTGTTTGGCTTCACGTGTAGTATTTAGTTAACATGATAAAAATAAAATAGGAAAGAATTTATTAATTACATAAACCTTGACGAAGAAGCTTGTTTGCTTTTAAACCGGTCGGTGGAAAAAATAAAAATAAATAAATAAGTGGTTAAAAACAACGTTGTTATATTAATTTTATAATAATAAATAACCACAAAATTCAAATATGATATATATTTTTAATTAGTTTTTTTACATTTATTTTAAATATATTTAAACTTCTACTGAATATAAAATGTAATTTTTAGGTTTAATTTTTTTACTAAATCTTAGAATTGTATGTTTTTTCTAACAAATTAAAATTTTGTAAAAGGAAATTTTGCAGTATCTACAAATAAAATTAAATTGAAAAAAACATGCATCTTAAATTACCATAGAACTATCATGTACGGTTTATGTGTTATATTCAACGCTGGGTAACATGATGATTTGAGTCGCATTTCCTCATATCTATTCATGTTAGACGAATGTTCATAAATCCCATCATAAATTATCTTATAAATCATTTTACGAGTTTGGTGGCTTTTGGGACGATATGATATTTCGCAATCGAACAAAAACTCATGTTCCGTCTGATAAAGAAGACCTTTAAAATGTATAAATCTCCGTATAATTTTAACCCTAGATCACTAATTATTCGTTTTATAGACAACTGGCACCCCGTGCTTTTGATGTTTCTATAAGTTCTCTCCGCCCGCCTCTCTGCCCGCATTTAGTACCTTCGTAAAAAGTTAAATTAGTTAGCCGCAAGCATTGATTGCGAACGCACGGTTGCCAGATCGGGATTAATCGCGTAATGAGGAATTCCACTGTTTTCTTATTTATTTATTTTCTATTAGCGTACTATTTAACTAAGCAAAAATATGTTAAAAAAAATTTGTGCATTATTTACAAATATATGATTTTTTAAAGTTACATTTATCAAATACCGCACCAAATGACCATAACCAGTGTGTCACTTTTCAGTAGTGACGTCATGAAACGGTTGGCGTTCTTATTTTCACTGACCGCGGTAAGTTCTTTCTCCAGCCAATAACAAAACTGATAAGAATCTATGGAATATTGCTTTGATTACTTCATTTAGTTGATTGTAGTTTGCTCATTTTTATATTATGGTTGTTTTTACGAACTTTTCAATTTAGAAAAACCTAGAAAGTTGACATAATCTCTGGTTGAAATGTCAAATTAAACAAATTATACTCTTTTTTTTTTACAACATTATTTTTTGGTATGTGTATTTTTGTACATACACAAATCTGGATTTCTCCCGAGGGGGAGTAGGTATATATTTTTTTATCAATATTCCTACAGAGATGAGGTAGAATTTTTTCAAATTCAGGATTATCGATATTCGAGCGTTTACAGGGCTTATGACCTGTCATTGCTGGGTTGAGTGGCCACTTTACGTTTTACAACATTCCCCATTCCGTTTATTAGCGAATATCGATACAGGTAACATTTTGATTCTTGTATATATCTTATTAAATCATCTGCAGGCGATTACTAGTACTTAATTCAACTCGAAAGAGTCTTAAATACATAAAATAAAGTAATATGCTAATTAAAAATACTTAACTTCAATATCAATACATAGATGGCGCTCCAACACGCTAGTGAATGATTCTCATTTAATAAGATATATACATGAATCAAAATGTTACCTGTATCGATATTCGCTAATAAGCGGAATGGGGAATGTTGTAAAACGTAAATTGGCCACTCAACCCAGCCAATGACAGGTCATAAGCCCTGTAAACGCTCGAATATCGATAATCCTGAATTTGAAAAAATTCTACCTCATCTCTTTTTTTTTATTTGGTTAAAACGTTCCTTACAAGGTGCGGGGGCTTTAAAGCATAAACCGGAAATACTACACGTAGATATAAGGAGTGACGTCATTATTTACGATTTTAAAATGAATACTATTTGTAACATTTTTTATTCATTTTTGCGTGCGTTTTTGAGATATTTCATTCAAGTTTAATTTTTTTTAAATATTCACGTGTACACGAAAACCTTTTAAAAATTTAATTCCGGGTTGGGCTGGAATTCCTCATTGTCGTCTGGCAGACGAAAATTGGTATTTCTGTAATTTTTTTTTCTTTTTGTAAGTAAATTTAATATTTTTATATAATTATAGATTGCTAAGAAGGCAGTGGTCAACCTACAAATAGAACTACA